>NW_004797525.1:459137-460116 GCF_000002075.1 Aplysia californica
CCCCCCCCCCCCAAAAAAAAAAGCCTCACATCAACATAACCACCGTCATTTAGTGCTGGTGGAAAGTGAGATAGATAGACAGAAACAACTGAAGGAGATACAAGAAGTAAGACCTACCAGTGGCGTCCTCCAGCCATTCGCTCAGAAGGATACATAGATAAATGAATGGACGAAAGAAGAGATAAATACTTTCGTACATATTTTAGCCCAGGAGTCAAAGAACGAAAGAGTTGACATTGTATAAAAAAAGTATACATTTCATTGGTGTGTCTACCACACGATACATTTCTTTTCCGGGTTCATCGGGGTGCCTTTGGCGCACTGGAACACTTCGCTGAACTCCTTCATGTTCTGCAAGCTGCCCTCAATTCTGCACGGAACAAAATACGGTACATATGTTTTAGTAAGTGTTTTACGGCACTTGCAGCACAATGCGTCATATAAGATTAGAGGTGTTACAAGAGAGTAGCAAACAAAAAAACCCCAAAAAAGAAGGAGAGGAGATATTATATGTTGATATGTGTTTGGTAGGGGAAAAGGAGCAAACCACACCAGAACACCCGCCAACCACTCACATATAAACCATAAACTTTACAAACACATATTTGAAACAATATTTTCAAAAACAAAAAAACACAACAGAACAAACAAAACAAAACAAAACAGAAAAAAACATATGTGAGGCAGCGTTGTGGAATCACGCTCTCGTCAATTTTGGGGCATTTAGAGTTATTTGTATCATCTTAAAGCTTGCTCAGTTGTTTTTAATCGGATGTAAAGAATATTATCCATTTATCTTGAATACAAATCTAGATGTTTGCGAATGAAGGAGGTGGGGGTCACCTGTTTTCAGAGGTAAAATATTAGTGAGAAAATGGCTGCCAGAGATTGATTATTTCCTTAGCTTAAGAGTCCGTGGTAACTGAACATTTACGTTTCTTGTGCCTTCAATCTGCGTTTTTCAGAAAGATTCACGCAG
>NW_004797525.1:461646-463896 GCF_000002075.1 Aplysia californica
TATATATATATATGTGTCACAGTGTGGTGGAATCAGGCTTTCGTCAATTTCTGGGCATGTAGAGTTATTGGTATCATCCTAAAGCTTGTTCATTTGTCTTTCTTTGGATTAAAGAAATATCCATTTATCTTGAATGCAAGTCGAGATATTTGCGAAAGAAGGAGGTGGGAGTCACCTGTTTTCAGATGTAAAATTAGTGAGAAAATGGCCGCCAAAGATTAGTTATTCCATTAGCTTAAGAGTCTGTGGTAACACAAAATGTACTTTGTGCCTTTAATCAAGGTTTTTCAGAAAAAAATCCACACATCAATTAGTTCTTTAATGGGCACGAAAGGTGTAGAGCCAAAAAAACATAAATTTGAAAAAAATTCACAAACCTGCGGAAAAATGCAAGTTTCTTCACTTTCATTATTTTGACGAGAGCCTGATTCCACCACGCTGCCTCACATATGACATGCTCACAACACACGATAAACCTGACTGATGGTGAAAAGGGTGAAATGGTACGGGTTTAACGCCTTTATTAACACTATTAGGTTATTTAAGAGGCGGGGCCTCCGAGTTTAACGCCCATCTGCGAAAGGACTGAGCCAAATGGGAAATTCGTGTAAAGTGCTTTTACCGAGGACACAACGTCCTGTCCCTGTCGTTTCATGCAAGAAAAATTCTGAAATTATGCAAACTGAGCCCAAAAATGTGAAATTATGCGATTCTGTTAATTGTAGCACAGAATGATAAAGGAAAATAATCAGAAACTACGCAAAAATGATCAAATTTTGCTAAATTATGCGGGGTGCTTAAAACCAGGGGGGCAGAACGTCGGACCGAGCTGAGGCTCGAACCCCCGAACCCCCAAACCCTCAACCTCACGATTACGAGTCCGGTAATCTTACCACAAGGTCACCGACGCCACAGATATACACAATATGACGTGTACACAAGACACGGTAAACCTGACTGGTGGCGAGTACCCAGACCATCTTAAGTCACTCACCTGAATGGGCCGGGCACGTGAGGGTCCGACATGACGAGCTGGATGACGTACTGGTCACGTGCCACCACACAGTGACTCTGCTCACCAAGCAGGAGCCAATTGGGGGAGAGAGAAGCACATTGTCAAGATAACGATATTAATGATGATGATGATGATGATGATGATGATGATGATGATGATGATGATGATGATGCAGATAACGATGATGATAGAAATGATAATGATAATGATGATAATGATAATGATAATGTTATAACAATAATAACAAGAAAATATTATTATTATTATTATTATTATTGTTATTATTGTTATTGTTATTATTGTTATTCTATTATTGTTATTATTATTATTATTATTATTATTATTATTATTATTATTATAAATAGCATTCATCAAATTTTAATATCCCCGTTGATCAGAATGCTCTATGTGTTGTATTACCTGTCTTATCACTACACGAATTACCCCAGCAGACCCCACCACACTCAGAATCATTCTCGACTTCCCAGGAAGTATACAGTGCAATCCTATCTATCCATCCCTCCTTCCATCCACCCAGCTATCTATCTATCCATCCATCTATCTATCCACTGACCTGAGCAAAGTTGATAAAGAACAGCTGATTGTCGGTGTAGTTGAGACCAGGTAGTCCAGGCTCCGGCTTGCCCTGGGACGACACCCACGTGCGGTACGCCTGAGGGGATATAGTGATGATGATAATAATAATAATTTTAACAATGATAATAACAATAGTAACTACAGCAACAACAGCAATAGTAAAGAGAGAGAGAGAGAGAGAGAGAAAGGGAGAGAATTAGGAAGTCAGGGACAGAAAGACAGAGGTAGAGATAGAGAGAAAGAAAGTAAATTAAAGACAGAGGTAATGAAGGGGGGGGGGGGGGGACTGGTTGTATAAGGATGGTCCTGGCCTTGAGTGCTGTAAGAGACGAAGAGCACAGGGGAAAAACGACGGCAGTTACAAACTGGAAATTGTGAGGGTGCCAATTTTAAAAGCTTGTGGACTCACAACTTCATAATATTCAAATTGTTTGACAGGTGGTTTATTGTTAAGCGTTGTTGAACGGTAAATCTAACAATAATACTCAACCAACAGTTGAACAGAAATACGGTGATGAGTCAACAAGCGTTCAGAATTGGTGCCCTCACGATTTTCAGTTTGTGACCACCGTCGTTTTTTCCATTTAGGAGAGACATGCACGCCCTTGGCTTGCGTCTTTAAGGAAGGGGGGTGGGGG
>NW_004797525.1:466603-474480 GCF_000002075.1 Aplysia californica
GACATAGTAGTCTTTTCACTGACATAGTAGTCCTTTCACTGACACAGCCGTCATATCACTGACATAGTAGTCTTTTCACTGACATAGTAGTCTTTTCACTGACATAGTAGTCTTTTCACTGACACAGCCGTGATATCACTGACATAGTAGTCTTTTCACTGACATAGTAGTCTTTTCACTGACATAGTAGTCTTTTCACTGACATAGTAGTCTTTTCACTAACACAACCGTCATATCACTGACATAGTAGTCTTTTCACTGACACAGCCGTCATGTCACTGACATAGTAGTCCTTTCACTGACATAGTAGTCTTTTCACTGACACAGCCGTCATATCACTGACATAGTAGTCTTTTCACTGACATAGTAGTCTTTTCACTGACATAGTAGTCTTTTCACTGACACAGCCGTGATATCACTGACATAGTAGTCTTTTCACTGACATAGTAGTCTTTTCACTGACATAGTAGTCTTTTCACTGACATAGTAGTCCTTTCACTTACATGTTAGTCGTTTCTCTTATATGGTAGTCCTTTCTGTTGCACAATAGTCGTTTCTCTTATATGGTAGTCTATTACGTAATAGTCTTTTCTCTTACATGGTAGTCCTTTCTCTTACATGGTAATCCTTTCTCTTACATGGTAGTCCTTTCTCTTACATGGTAATTCTTTCTCTTATATGGTAGTCCTTTCTCTTACATGGTAGTCCTTTCTCTTACATGGTAGTCCTTTCTCTTACATGGTAGTCCTTTCACTTACTCTAGTCCTTTCTCTTACTCGGTAGTACTTTCTCTTACATGGCAGTCTTTCACTTACATGGCAGTACTTTCTCTAACATGGTAGTCTTTCACGTACATGGTAATCCTTTCACTTACATGGTAGTCCTTTCTCGGTAACTAGACAGACTGCCCCCCCCCCCACTCTGTGTCTAACTTACGTGATAGTCATGGCCGTCGATTCTCTGGCTGAAGTTAGTGTACTGGTCCACAATGCACTTAGCTCTGGTCTTGAATTTCTCAACGACTTCCGGGCTCCACCATTCCCGAAGTTTTCCATATTTGTCTCTCTGACGACCTGGTGATTGGAGGTGGGGTTTTTGTTTAGTAGAGGGTTTTACGGCGCTCGCAACTGCATAAGGTCATAGGAGCGCCAGATTGAAGGTGTGATAATGCATGGTGTCATTGTTATCAAAGCTAACAACTGGCTACGGGAGAAAAAAATGTTTTTGGATCCCCGTTTTATCGTCAGTAAGCTGTTCAAAATAATAATTGTGAGGCAGCATGGTGGAATCAGGCTCTCGTCAAAATAATCAAAGTGAGGAAACTAGTATTTTTCCGCAGATTTGATAAATTTTATAGATTTTTGGGGTTTTGGCTCAACACCTTTCATGCCTATTAAAAAACTCATTTCTGTGTGGATTTGATTGAAAAATGTGGATTGAAGGCACAACAAAAATTTAAATTTTCACTTACCATGGACTCTTATGCTAAGGAAATAACTAACTTTTGGCAGCCTTTTTCTCACTAATTTTACTCCTAAAACCAGGTGACCCCAACCTCCTTCATTTGCAAATATCACGACTTGTATTCAAAATAAATGCATTTTTTTCCATTCAAATAAAGACAAGTAAATAAGCTTTAAGATGATACCAATAACTCTACATGCCCAAAAATTGACGAGAGCCTGATTCCACCACGTCGTGACACACAAAATCTAGGACAAGATAGCAGCATTATTCGGGAGAGAGACCGAATAGAAACTTTCACTCCTTTAAAAATTCTAGCTAAATTATGTATATTATTTTGTAGATTTTTTCAACTTTTAGAATTCGATTTTTGTTTAAAAATATGAGACAAGCACAACATGCAACCTGTACCGCAAATTAAGAAACTGCAATTAAAAAAAAAAAAATAGAGCTTGTAGTATTTGGCCTATACCCTGCCATGGGTGAAAGGCATTGACGAATTTTAAAGAATATAATAATAGGAAAAACTAGGCTAGTAGGAATAAATATCCTGAGCTTTTCAAACGCCGTGGAAATGTGCGCACAGAAATTCTTAATTTACGGAAAACATTTTTGTGATGTGTCTTGTAAAACAACCAAACGATCGGCCTGAAGTAGCACAATGAAGACAATTTCAGGACTTATTCGGGAGAAAAGGGGAATGTGGAGATATATAGATAGATAGATAGATAGATAGATAGATAGATAGATAGATAGATAGATAGATAGAAGTAGAAAAAGGGGGGAGGAGTTGGAACGCTCCATATTTTATATCCTTCAGAAGAGTTATATTATTTTAAAGGCCTTACCAGCGTCGTCAAAACCATGAGTGATTTCGTGACCAATGATGGATCCAATTGCTCCGTAGTTGATGTACCTGGAATATAGGGGGAGATAGGGTAGGTCGTTTAAAAAACACAGATAGGCTTACGTAGAGAGAGGGAGTGAGAGAAGGAGAGAGGGAGGGAGGGAGAGAGAGAGAGAGAGAGAGAGAGAGAGAGAGAGAGAGAGAGAGAGAGAGAGAGAGAGAGAGAGAGGGAGAGAAAGAGACAGAGACAGAGACAGAGAGAGAGGAGGAGAGATAGAATGTGTGTGTGTGTGTGTGTGTGTGTGTGTGTGTGTGTGTGTGTGTGTGTATGTATGCGTGTGTGCGTGTGTGTGCATGTGTGCATGTGTGTGTGTGTGTGCGTGTGTATGTTCACGTGAGTACAATGAAGCACATCAAAATGACAACTTCCATACAGTACTGGTTGAAAGCAAGATAATAAATAGAAAACGAAGGGATTGAAAACATGCCATTCAGAAGAAAAAAACTTTGCATTTTAGTAAGAAGGAAACCCTTCTCTTATTCAAAATAACAGTTTATTTCTTAGTATTTATTAACACAGTTTGACATTTTGTGAATTGTATGGGCTTTTTGGGGGTGTGGGGGGGGGTGTTGAGGGGTGTGGTCATCATCAGATGAGCGAGGTGCTAACTGATACAGGGCGCCATTGGAAGGTTTTCTACTGCTTCACTGTCCTTCTTTTGCTTTGTTCATCGTAGTAAGTAAAATGTAAAGGTGTACAGGTAGAAAGGGTTACATCTGGAGGGCAATGTTGCCCACAGTAGACGATTTGGTAATTTTAGTTTGTGGGTAGGTTTTTTTGTTTTAGTAGAGGTTTTACTACGCTTGCAACTGCATGGGGTCATATGAGGGCTAAGGGGTGGATGTCAACAGAGAAGTCCTCTCAGGGAATCACACCTACTTTGCTCACCTCTCTAGCTTCAACAGCACAAAGTCTGTTTCGGTTATCAAGGCACCCCGGAAATAGCAGGTCACAAGAGTGTGATAAACAAAAAAAGTAGAGGAAAAAATGACAATAGATAGGATTAGGAAAGAAAACGCAGCAGTTCCTTGTTGCAGTTCAGGCAGGGATGAGCATGACATCGATGAATTAGCCTATTTATCATTCAACTGTGTATAAGAACAGGTTAATGCCCCCCCCCCCCTCCTTTGGGAATGGCATAAAGACACTTCGGTCAGTAGTACCGCCCCGCGGGGTATTGTAGGTAGGAATCTTTCGGATAGTGACAAGTATTATTAACTAGCTGGGCCCCTTTTCGATGAAAGGAATGATCGGTGCATTAACATCAACCGAAAGTCATTGGCCTACTATATTTACACTCTACTGGAATGGAGTAATAAATCTTGAGAGAAAAGTAACACATGTGTTTCCAAGCTGCCAAATATATAATAGTAATAGATGTATAAATTGATTTTCTATTCCGCTTTCGTGGTTGTACACTCCAGAATTTCAAAGGTGAGGAACCGGTGCGCACGGCTAGTGAACTAAAACCTCACTTGTTTACAAGAGCGTCTTAGAAGACGGACTTACCCAAGATTAGATCTAAATTTTTTTTTTAACGAGAAACTGAAAATCAAAGTACAGTGACTTCAGGCTCCTCAACAAAACTGTGCACCCTGTAAATGATTCTGAACCACCGTTAATTTGGTCAAATTCGAAAGCTAAGTGGTTCCGAAGTTTTAGGTGGCCAAAGTGACGAACTTTCACAAATATTATATGTATAGATGCCCATCTTGGATGTACATTAGTTGGCCTTACAAAAATGTTGGCACCTTGAAGTTGTCAAGAGTGGCCGCTGACCACAAATTGTCAAAACACAGAAAGCTAGATCATCTAATTAACGTTACCATACCCGGGGAAACGGGAGTTGAAATTTGGTGGCTGGAGCACTCCTGCTGGGAAGGCTGAAAGAGAAATTTAATGATAATAATAATAATAATAATAATAATAGTTATAATAGCAACAATAATCATTATCATCATCATCATCATCCTCATCATCATCATCAGCATCATCATCATCATCATCATCATCATCATCATCATCATCATCATCATCATCACCATTGTTTGATAAGCAGAGTAGGAGGGAGAGTCTTGTTTGAATTTTAGACAAAATAACATAACAATATAATATGTTCAAATTTATTTAATAGCTAAAAAGTTTCGCCTCGTGGGCTTCCTCATCATCATCACAATACAGACAGACAGATAGAGACAAAATATAGAAGAAAAAGAAGTAGGACCTAACAGTGGCGTCCTACAACCACCCGCACAAATGCAGAGTCATCCTTAGTTGAGGTTTTTTATTTTTTGTAAGAGTTTTACGGCAATAAGGTCATATAAGTACCGAATAATAGATGTGTTACAAGAGATTAAAAGTTGTTCCCGCATCCGATCCGGACATTGGGGATTGCCTTGTTAGTTAGACAATTCCTTGGGCCTTTGGCCCATTGTGGTAGGGTGGCCAGTTCCTTTCCACGCCGCCTTTACTTCCCCAACTTGAAGTCAGGTACCCATTACCTCTGGGTGGGCAGGAGGGGGCGAAACGAGGCCCGCACTCGGACTTTCCGCTTCGGAGACGAGCGCTCTGACCACTCCGCCACCGCACCCTCTTTACAAGAGAGTAACATACGCAAAACAGGAGGAGAGGTAAGGACAATAGAAGTTTGATAGGAAAGAAGGAGCAAACCACACCAGAGCACCCGCCAGCCACTCAGAATTAAGTGGTCTTTATAGTAATATCCAATGTGTCATATGAAAGCAGATGGCAGAACATGATGAGAGAGCAAGAAAGAGTGTAAAAGGAGACATTTTTAGAGAAGAAACCTATTCTTTGTCGCTGCCAGGTTTCGAACCCGGGACCAATTGAATGACAGGCGAACACCGTACCTCCAGACCACGAGAGTCCCCTCAGTCTCTTTCATAGCAATACTCAATAGGTTTCAAAAGCAGTGTAAAACTAATCACATTATTATGATATTATGAGATTTTGGGGATTAATGATAACGTTATAATGATATTTGTCTCTCTCGCTTCTCAGGTGCCTAAACCGTTAGGGTTTTTGTTGTTGTTGTTTTTTTGTTTGTTTGTTGTTGGGTTTTTTCAGTCGATGTTGTGAAGTAGACTATGAGCCTATCCTGGTTTATGAACGTTCAAAGTTGAAATCCAAGTGGGTTTGTCTAATGCTCTAGTTTTTCCTGCGTATGTGTCTGTCTCATTCGATTGTTCTGAGCGTGAACAACAACAACAACAACAACAACAACAGCAACAACACAACAACATTAACTACAACAACAGCAATAACAACAACATTAACATCATCAACAACAACAACAACAACAACAACAACAACATAAACAATAACAGCAACAACACCATTAACAACAACAACAACAACAACAACAACAACAACAACAACAATACTGACAATAGCAACAACAACAACAACAATAACAACAGCAACAACAACGTCAGCAACTACATTAACAACAACAATATTAACAACAACCGCCACAACAACGTTAACATCAACAACACCACTATCACCACCACCAACAACAACAACGACAACAACGTTAACAACAACAACAACAATAACAACAGCAACAACAACAACAGCAACGACAACAACAACAACTCTCACTGATTTGATTGGTCGATGGGCTGTAGTAGGCGTTGACTGTCTGTGGCGGGTCACTCCACCTGGAACGTGCAAGGGGGAACAATAAAACAAATGTGTCACGTCATGGTGGAATCAGGCGCTCGTCAATACTTGGCAATGTGGAGTTATTGGTATCATCTTAAAGAATATTCATTTACCTTGATTTCTGTGAAAAAATACCCGTGTGTCTTGAATAGAAGTCGAAATATTTGCAATAGAAGGAAAGGGTGTGTGTGTGTTTCAGAGGTAAAAGTAGCGAGAAAATGGCCGCCAAAGTTTGGTAAGTTCAATAGCTTGAGAGTCCTTGAAGACAGGAAATTTCTATGACTTGTGTCATTAATAAACGTTTTACGGTAAAATTCTCACTAACCTGTGTTTTATAAGGACATGAAGGATGTCGAGACAAAAAATTAAAATTCGAAAAATATTGTCAAACTTATGAAAAACGCCTGTTTCTTTGATTTTATTATTTAGACGAGCGCCTGATTTCATCATAATGCCTCACAAATTTTCATTCACAATTGTCCTCCTTGGTGTGTTATAACATGACACTTTGACGCTTTTTTTCTTTTCTTTTTTTAGTAAGAGTTTTGCGGCACTTGCAACACAATAAAGACATATAAGTGCCGAAGATTACAGGTGTTACAAGAGAGTAAGAGAGAGAGAGAGAGAGAGAGAGAGAGAGAGAGAGAGAGAGAGAGAGAGAGAGAGAGGGGGGAGGGAGTAACAAACATAAAAAGGAGGAGGGGAGAAGATAAAGACGATAGACGTTTGATAGGAAAGAAGGAGCAAACCACACCAGAGCACCCGCCAACCACCCACACACTTTGTCTATTTCTTGGCAGCGTCTACTGAAGTTTACCTCTCTTCAGTACACAATATGAAAAAACTTCACTTTTGGGTGGTTAGCTAGTGCTCTGGTGTAGTGTGCTCTTTTTTCCCTACAAAACATTTATCGTCATTTCTCCTCCTTCTGTTTTGTGTTTGTTACGCTCTTGTAACACTTCTTATCTTTAGGACTCATATGACCTAATTGTGTTGCGAGTGCCGTAAAACTCTTACTAAAACAAAAGGCAAAGCAAACTTGGCTTATTCTGTTTACTTTGGAAGTTAGCACCGGTCCTATTTGCCGAGACCACCTGATCATGCGGACCGGACCAATCAGATAAACGATGCTGTGCCGAGACAAAGTGGCGTATCTGACAAAAATCAAGTTTCTTGCGATTATTTATTGGTACACAAGTCTTGTCCATATGATCCTTTTTATATCAAAGGCAGGATGTCTTACCTACATCTGAAATGATAGTTTTCAAAGAAGAAAAGCTACGTAAGTGGCTAATCTCAATAATAAGTGTCAAGAGTTTTTCGACTTTTTTTTTCTCCAAATGATGAAATGTGCACTTACGTCGTTCTGCTTTTGGAGTGCTGAATGTACCCTCCCCCCCCCATCCCACGCACACACACACACACACACGCACACACACTTTACCTTGTCTTGTCTGTTGGTGTTCTGAAACCGCTGGCGTCTTGGGCAAACCTCAGCGTTTTGCAGCTGACAACGTTTTTCAGGAAACTGGTTCGGTTTATTGAGGCCTAGAGAGAGGGTATGCAAATTAAAATGGTATGGGCATGTCACAGGATCCACAGGACTCGTCAAACAATCCTACAAGGAACCGTACAAGGAAAGAGAAAGAGAGGAAGGCAGAGAAGGAGATGGGAGGACAACATTACAGAGTGGACAGGAGAGACGATGGGTGACAATCTGAGGAAAGCAGAGGACAAAGAGAAATGGCGAGAGCTGGTTTTCAGATGCAGTGGTGCCCCCACAGTTGAAGAAGAAGAAGAAGAAGAAGAAGAAGATCA
>NW_004797525.1:475246-477285 GCF_000002075.1 Aplysia californica
GACTCGGTCGCCTCAAAAACATTACTTGTTTGTTTTCATTTTCAGGCGACCGAGTCGGGCGATAGGCCCGATCCAGCCGTAATAGGCACCCCGTATTAGACGCTAGAGTTCTAGAAAAAGTTAAAGGTATGTTTGTGTGTGAGTGTGTGTATGGGTGTGTGTGTGTGTGTGTGTGTGTGTGTGTGTGTGTGTGTGTGTGTGTGTGTATGTGTGTGTGTGTTTTTGAGAGAGAATGGGGGTAGAGAGAGAGACAGAGAGAGAAGGAGAGGGATAGGCAGATAGAGAGAGGGAGAAAAAAAGAGGAATAGAGAGTGTGAGAGTATGTGTTTGTGTGTGTGAGAGAGAGAAAGAGAGAGAGATAAAGAGAGAGAGAGAGAGAGAGAGAGAGAGAGAGAGAGAGAGAGAGAGAGAGAGAAAGAGGAGGGAGGTGGGGGAGGCACCCACTGCTTTAAAAAGGATCTATGCACTATACCCCCCCCCCCCACCCACACACACACATAAAACAAATACAAATCAGTTCAAAACCTTTGTATCTCTTAGTACAAGAAATAAATAATCGATCGCTTTTGCCGTAAAGTATTTCTAAAAGCAATCAAATAACGACGCATCCCTTTACTGTAAAGAATCTCTAACAACAAAACAATAACAACACATCCCTTTACAGCAAAGAATCTCTAACAACAAAACAATATCAACAAATCCCTTTACAGGCAAAGAATCTCTAACAACAAGGACAAAAATAAGCAGCACAGTCCTTTACGGTAAAGTATCTTTAAGAACAGGGAAAAGGAGGGAAAAGGACAAAAGAAAACACGGGTCCCGTACTGTAAAATATCTTAAAGAACAAGTGACAAAACACAAAATGCCTTTCCCAAGTGTAAATTATCTCACAGAACAAGAAATGAACCATGGATATCTTTACCGTAAAGTATCTCAAAGAGCAAGAAATGAACCATGAATCCCTGTACCGTAAAGTATCTCAAAGAGCAAGCAATGAACCATGAATCTCTTTTCCGTAAAGTATCTCAAAGAACAAGAAATGATCCATGAATCCCTGTACCGTAAAATCTTTCATAGAATGAGGAATAATGCACTCACCGCCTTACCGTAAAGTATCTCACAGAACAAACAAACGCCCTTACCTTCTCTCGGGCAGCTTTTTTAGTTGTTTCGTCCATCCAGTCAAGGTCAGCCAGGTGGTCATTGAAAGCTTGTTGGATGTTCTTGATCATCTCCTCAGCCTGGTGATGATGATGATGGTTACCATTATTATTATTATTATTATTATTTATTATTGTTAATATTCTTCTTCTTCTTCTTCTTCTTCTTCTTCTTCTTCTTCTTCTTCTTCTTCTTCTTCTTCTTCTTTTTCTTCTTCTTCTTCTTCTTCTTCTTCTTCTTCTTCTTCTTCTTCTTCTTCTTCTTCTTCTTCTTCTTCTTCTTCTTCTTCTTCTTCTTCTTCTTCTTCTTCTTCTTCTTCTTCTTCTTCTTCTTCTTCTTCTTCTTCTTCTTCTTCTTCTTCTTCTTCTTATTATTATTATTATTATTATTATTATTAATCTACTATTAATAACCTTTACATTAATATTAATGGATATATATGATTTGACATACATAATATTTTATATCCATACCAACCACTTCTTGCCTTAGCCTTCAATTTTCTCTGGTCTTCCCGATTTGTTTTTATCGTACCTTTTGGCATTATGACGTAGATGCGCGCACTTTAGTTGCTATAGCTTGTAGTCATAAGATCTTACTTTATGTTTTGCATCGTGTTTCAGACGAAGCCCCTTTACCTGGTGAAACGTTGAACCTGTATTAAATTGTTTTAAAATCTACAAAGTCTCAACTCTTTTTTATTCCTTGCTACTTACAATGATGATGATGATGATGATGATGATGATGATGATGATGATGATGATGATGATGATGATGATGATGATGATGATGATCACTCAAGACAGAAAGAGAGAGGGGGACAGAGAGGGAGCGAGAGAGAGAGGGGAAGGGAGAGAGAGAGAAAAAAAAAAAAGAGA
>NW_004797525.1:477385-484765 GCF_000002075.1 Aplysia californica
CAGAGAGAGAGAGAGAGAGAGAGAGAGAGAGAGAGAGAGAGAGAGAGAGAGAGAGAGAGAGAGAGAGAGAGACACGAATCATTCACTGTTTAAAAAAGCTTTATACACTAATATTTTGTTTAACTTCTTGCTACTGTTCAATAAACAAATTTACAATAAAAGTCATGTTAACATTTTAAAATTCCCGCCAATTCTATTTGTCATACAGTGGTCATGTTCTGTGAAGTAGTAAGTTGTTCATTCATTGAGGAAAAGGTTGACTCATAATGATATGCCTGATCATCAGCAGACCAAAGCTAATGCAGCGCCACATTTCTAACTATCACTCACAAATTAGAAACATGAATTTGCACTATATTCTATAATATATTTATTCCCTTTTTACGTTTCAGGCAAAGTAAACAGAAGTGAAAAGTCTGTATTGATTTTGCTGCCACGAGCAATCCATTGAAGTCCAAATTTTGAGAATAATATTCGATTTTCACACGCTTGCAAAGCTCTATTAAAGATGCACCTTTCAACATCACCAAAATGCCGTTTAATGTTATGGTCATGGCTTACAATTTTCTTGCTTTTCATGATTTTCGATAGAAACAACAGCACAAAAAAGTAGTTGGTTTTTTTGTTTTGTTTTTGTTCTTTTTTTGTTTTGTTTTGTTAAAAAGTAACCAAACGGAGTAAAGTGGATTGCTCGCAGCACCGACCTTATTATGCTCTTTTTTTTGTTTAATCGTCCCAAAACAGCGCGACTTCAAGTATTGTCCAAGTATTAGCCTGCTGACTGTTAAACCTCAGAGAGTTAACTGAACCTCCTCGTAAAATGTGTGATTTAAGCACACAGCAGCAAACACTACGCTAATACGGGATGTCCACTACGGATCGATCGGCCGACTCTATCGCCTCAAAAACAAACGTGTTGTTTAGTCACGCCAGTGTGTACGGAATCATAACCATTCCTGACCTTCATACATAATTTATGTATGAGGTCAGCTTCCGCTTTGTGCAACTCCACGAGCGGACGTGTTTGGCTTGTGAGCTTAGTGAATTCTCCATTTTCTCAAACTTTTCGACTTTTTAAAATTATCTTATGGACTCAAAAGAAATTCTGAGTGCACTAACTTCCATTCAGGAACGTCTTAGTGCCTTAGAAGCACGACCGATAGTGAATGAACAAGGTGAGAACGATAACATAGCAGGCCCTGGGCCTAGTAGATCTACCGTTACTGGATCTCGATCTACTGCCAGTGATAGCCAGAACAATCCGAGCGTTTGTTTCTTTTAATTGTTTTCAGTTTCAGGCGATCGAGTCGGGCGATCGGCACGATCCAGTCGTAGTGGGCACCCAGTATAAGTAATACGGAGTGCCAATTGGAGGATCGGTAAACTGATCGTCCAAATCGTCCCCTGAATACAAATGCGTTTATTTTTCTAACGACGAGTGGGGCGATCAGTTTGTGCAACGATAGCAGCTTTGCGCCCTCAATCTGGCTCGCAAACCTCATACGGGGTGCCCACTACAGTTGGATCGGGCCGATCACCTGACTCGATCGCCTGAAACTAAAAACAAACACGTTTGTTTTTGAGCCGATCGAGTCGGGCGATCGGCCCGATCGGCCGATCCCGTCCGTAGTGAGCACCCCGAATAACCGAACCAAACCGATGGCGCCAACGGGCAGTGGGTAGGAAGGAGTGAGGAGCGACACGTACAGATGCCCTGTCGTCCTTGGAGAACTTGGCGTCCAGGAACATCCTCCCGACGGCAAACCCCAGGTTCCGGCCGGTGTAGCTCACGCACAGGTCAGGCCGCGAGAAGTCCGCCTGCTGGCCGAAGATTACCTGGAGACGACGTTATCGATGTTTCGTTGGACAGAAGTTACGTCACAGTGGTTGTATTGCGTCACAGAGAATGTGGTATGTTGTAGAGATTGTGTTATACCATAATATTGTGTTGCGTCATAGAGATTGTGTTGTATCATAGATATTGTGTTACGTCATAGATATTGTGTTACGTCATAGAGGTTGTGTTACGTCATAGAGATTGTTTTATATCACAGAGAATGTGTTATGTCATTGAGATTGTATTACGTCATAGAGATTGTGTTATATCATAGAGATTGTGTTGTATCATAAAGATTGTGTTACGTCATAGAGATTGTGTTGTATCATAGAGATTGTGTTGTATCACAGAGATTATATTACGCCGTAAAGATTGTATTACGTCATAGAGATTGTGTTATATCATAGATATTGTGTTACGTGATAGAGATTGTGTTGTATCATAGGGATTGTGTTACGTCATGTATATTATATTATGTCATAGAGATTGTATTATATTACAGGGATTATGTAACGTCATATATATTGTGTTATATCAAAGATATTGTGTTACGTCATAGAGATTGTGTTGTATCATAGGGATTGTGTTACGTCATGTATATTATATTATGTCATAGAAATTGTATTATATTACAGGGATTATGTAACGTCATAAGAGATTGCATTACGTCATAGAGATTATATTACGTCATAGAGATTGTATTAATTATTTTTTTAACCATTACTGTTCGCGTATAGACCACCTGGAAAAGATTCCATCGAGGTTTTGTTGGACAGAAATTACCTCACAGATATCGTACTGATTATTGTTATAATCGTTGTTGGACATAAATCTCATTATAGGAATAATCCCATCTAGATTTAGTTTGACACAAGTTAAGTCACATATATCGTATTGATTATTGTTGTAATCAATTCTTTTTCTCATTTAAAATCCACACAGTTAGGAGTTTTAAAGAACATAAAGGTATTGATGCCTCCCCATCCCCTCTCCCCCCACAAATAAAAAAAATAAATATAAATATATTAATGTAATTGTAATCCTATCGAGGTTTAGTTTGACAGAAGTTGCGTCACAGAGATTGACAGAAGGTACGTCAGAGATACTCAATTAATGTAATTATTGTTCTAATTATTATTGTTCGTGAATCACCAATGAAAGATTCAACTCATGTTTCGTTTGACACAAATTAATAATTAATAAATAATAAATGACATTTATATAGCGCTCAACCCCGATTAAAATACACAGGCTCGGAGCGCTTTACAATACAGTACAACATACAACAGTAACATGAAACGATGTGTTCTGACTAAAGAAACTTATTCCAAATAATCATCGTATCAATTAAAACAGAAACGACTTCAGTTGACATTTGAATGAATCAAAAGATTTGATCTCTCTTAAAGTACTGGGTAAAGCATTCCAGATTTTGGGGCCTTGACGTAATAGATATTGTTGGCAGGTTCTTGGAGGGCACTACAGGTAATGTTCTGCTTTGTTTCTTTCCCTCTATTGTTTCTGTCTGTATCTCAGTCTTACTTTTTCCCAGCACTAAATTACGGCTATTGTGTCGAGTTGCTTCTCTTTACTCAAACAAACAAACTTTGTACTTATTATTTTCTGCAGGAAATCCTGGGAACAGTTCCGTTGAAGTAATTGTAATCATTATTGTTTTTATCAGTATTGCCCATAGTGTACTTAGTGGGTGGTGGGCGGGTGCTCTGGCATGGTTTGCTTCTTCTTTCCTATCAAACATCTATCGTCCTTATCTCCGCTCCTTCTTTTTTATGTTTGTTCCTCTCTTGTAACACCTCTAATCTTCTGGCGCTCATATGACCTTATGCAGTTGCGAGTGCCGTAAAACCTCTACTAAAACAAACAAAGTGTACCTAGGATCAGGAACTATTCCATTCCATTGAGATTTCGTTTATGGGTGGTTGATGAATGCTCTCGTGTGGTTTGCTCTTTTTTTCCTTATCAAACACAATTTGTCATTATCTTTCCTCTTCTTTTCTTTGCGTGTTACTCTCTTGTAACACCTCTAATCTTCGCCAAACTTATATGGCCTACTTGATTTTCAACGCTGCCATAAAGCACTTACTAAATTATTCTTTTTTTAAAGAGAGAAAAAAAGGAACATTTGTACTCCACCTACCCGCTTATAGGCCACAAACGCCTCCCTGAAGTCTGCACCAAGAGTCCCCACATTGTCAAAGACGGCTCTCCATACCGCATAGTTCGCCAGAGTTCTTTGGATAAACCACAATATCGGTGACATCCTCTACATATATGGGACAAGCATAACGGCAGTGACATTCTCTCTACATACATTATGGAACAAACATAACGACATTGACATTATCTGTACATATATGGGACAAACATAAAAACAGTGACATTACCTGTACATATATGGAACAAACATGAAGACAATGACATGCTCTGTACATATATTATGGGAGAAAAATAACGACATTGACATTCTCTGTACATATATATATGGAACAAACATGAAGACAATGACATGCTCTGTACATATATTATTGGAGAAAAATAACGACAGTGACATTATCTGTACATATATGGAACAAAGATAAAGTCAGTAACATTATTTGTAATTTTATGGAGCAAACATAACGTCATGTGCAGTGACATTCTTTGTACATATATTATGGGACACACATAAAGACAGTGACATTCTTTGTACATATATGGAACAAACATAAAGACAGCGACATTCTCTGTACATATATTATGGGACACACATAAAGACAGTGACATTCTTTGTACATATATGGAACAAACATAAAGACAGCGACATTCTCTGTACTTGCACAGTCGTAATTATCTAAGACGGCCACCCACTGTCGGAGAAAAGTTTGGTTAAGACAGATGGACATCTTATACGGCGTCTTTACAATGTTAGAAACAAACAAGCAAACAAAAAATGTAAGACGGGAGAGGGCGGTTGGCGGGTATTGTGGTATGTTCTTCTCCTTCTCTCCTATCAAACATCTATCGTCCTTAAATCCTCACATTCTCTTTTGTGTGTCTTACTCTCTTGTAACACCTCTAGTCTTCTACACTTATATGACCTCAGTGTGATGCAAATGCCGTAAAACTCGTACTGAAACAAGTAAGAGGGGAACTGGGTGCACCCTTATGATAAAATTCTATGAATCCATTCACCACAGTGAACCCAAAATACGTCAGTATATTGTCTGGGATATATATCATACAAGTCTTTTGTTTAGTTTTAGTAGATTTTTACCGCGCTCACATCTGCATAAGGTCATATGAGCGCCAGGAGATTAGAGGTGTTACAAGAGAGAAACAAACACAGAAAAGAAGAAGGGGAGATAATGACGATAGATGTTTGATAGGAAAGAAGCAAACCACACAAGAGCACCCGCCCACCACCCACTCATACACGTCTACGGACTCACTCAGAGTTGTGAACTGGATATAAGTCAGAGTGTACCATCTGGGATATACCAGACAAGTCTAGGGGATTCACGAAGTCACTCACCATACTGTGCCGAAAATACGTTAGAGTGTACGGTCTGATATATAATAATCACACAAGTTTATGGGGCGCGCTCAACACGGTGAACCGGAAATGCGTCAGAGTATACGGTCTTGAACATTAGAATCATCTAAGTCTATGGGGCTCACTCAACACAGTGAACCGGAAATGCGTCAGAGTATACGGTCTGGAATATAATAATCATATATATATAAGTCTATGGGACGTACTCACTACCGGTACAGTGAACCGGAAATGTGTCAGAGTATACGGTCTGGGATACAATAATCATATACATAATTATATAATATAAGTCTATGGGACGCACTCACCACGGTGATCCGGAAATACGTCAGAGTATACGGTCTGGGATATAATAATCACATATAAGTCTATGGGCCTCGCTCACCTGGCGGAGGTGTTGTTTACGAGTTGCAACATCTTGCTGTAATAGGCTGGAGACTTCACGTTGACGATCTCTTCCTCTGTGATGTCATAGACGTCTATGCCGGGCAGAGCCATCATCTCCAGCACATAGTTAGACATGTTGAACACCTGCAATACATGTGTGGCGTCGTGGTGAAATCAGGCGCTCGGCAAAATAAGGAACTTGAAGAAATCGGCATTTTGTCCATCTTTATAATTATTTTTTTACGATTTTTGGGACCGGGGATCAACTACCTTTTACGAACATTTAAAACACACTACTGTGTGGATTTTAACGAAAAAAAGGTGACTAAAGGTAAAAGAAAAGACAAAATATATATATAAATTTTCAGTCTTCAAAGACTATAGAGCTTTGTTTTAGTTTTAGTAGAGGTTTTAACTTGCTCACAACTGTATAAAGTCATATGAGCGCCAAATCGAGCTTAGGAGGTCACCAAACTTTGGCGGCCATTTTCTCGCTTAAATTTACTTCCGACAGAAGGCAACACTCACCTCCTTCAATCCCGAATATCCCGGCTTCTATTCAAGATAGCAAGATAGATCGGTCAATTTTTCATCATAATCAAATAAAATAAACTGGCCTTTAGAATAATGATAATAATCTCAATAACACAAAAAAATAACCAAAGCGCTAGATCACCGGCAGGCTGTAGTTCCCGATGATGTCACCCAGGGACATCGGGTGGTACATGGCGTACGCGTCACGCCGGTCCTCGGGGCGGTCAGATATCTGGGGACAGATGAGTTAAGACAGAACACTGAATGTTACAGTTTTTGTTTTGCCCAGTTTCCTGATTTAGAGGCGAAATTGGTACGTTGTCAGTAAAATATTGGGTTAGTGTGGTATTTATTGTTAGGGTTAGGTTGGTCAGAATAAGAAAAAAAGTTACTGTTTAGAAATAAATGTTGTTGTTTTTAAAGTCATTATTTTTGACGATTTGCACTGACGATGAGTGAATATTAAGAATGACGATGTAGACTTAAACCTGACGTTGGTGTGGGCCCTCATTTTAAAGCCCACCATAAGATCCCTCAGGTTGTCCTAAGGGGCAATTCCTCAATTCCTCATTCCCAATTTCTCTAATAGAATAACCAAAATTTGACCATAATTCGCCATCAGAATTCCTAACATTTAAATAAAAGCGTGGGAGTATCTAGGCTGAACAAGTAAGTATATGTGTATCTTTCCCTATAGGCATTTAAAACATAAAGTATATACAAACTAATAATTGATTGTTTTAACGTTTTTTCATTCGGCCACTTCTCTGGCCTTGCATGTCATTGTGCTACATCAGAATTACAACAAAGTTCTATCTGACATTTTTGGCAGTTTTGAGTTACTATTCTTTGGAGTCCTTATCAAGATTGAAATAGCTTGAAATGGTGTGAAATTTTTAGAAAATATAAACGTCAAATTTGTCCAAACTAGGTACTGAGCCGATAGAACTTTTTAATTCAAGGGTTGCGATTTGGCTCAAGTTGGACCAAATGATGTGCACCAAAGAGAACCGGAAATAATAATAATAATAATAATAATAATAATAATAATAATAATAATGATAATGGT
>NW_004797525.1:486625-488314 GCF_000002075.1 Aplysia californica
AGATAGATAGATAGATAGATAGATAGATAGATAGATAGATAGATAGATAGATAGAGTAGAGAGCAAATCAGATAGTCAGACAGACCGACAGACCGACAGACCGACAGACAGACAGACAGACAGACAGACAGACAAGTAATGTAAAACAGTAGAGCAAAACAAATTAATTAAATATTTAGTTTTGTTTTTCTTGCTACGACTCACCATAGTTTAGACAAGAGGCGTACATGTCTTTGGCCTTCTTGATATAATCCTTCTCGTCATCTTGGACTGGAGCGCCCAACAAGCCTGAGAGATGGAGAACAATCGGACAACTGCCTTAATCATAGAAATAACTTTGACTTACATGAGAGATGGAGAAAAATGGGACAATTAACTGTCTTAATAACAGAAATAACTTTGACTTACATGAGAGATGGAGGACAATCGGACAACTGCCTTAATCATAGAAATAACTTGGACCTACATGTGAGATGGAAAACAGTCGGACAACTGTCTTAATCATAGAAATAACTTGGACCTACATGTGGGTGGTTTGCGGGTGCTCTGGTGTGGTTTGCTCCTTTCTTACCATCAAACATCAACCGTCCATATTTACCACCTTTCTTTTCTTGTACATGGTATGTTGCTCTCTAGTCAATTCTCTAACCTTTGGCACTTACAACGGCCTGTTTGTGTTAAAACTCTTACTTAAACTAAACTAAAGACTTACATAATCATTTGGTTTTTTTTTCTTTTTTTTGGTTTGTTTGTTTGTTGTTGTTGTTGTTGTTGTTTTGGGTTGTTTGTTTGTTTGTTTGTTTTTTTGTTTTTTTGTTTTTGGGGTAAGTGTTTTACGGCGCTCGCAACTGCATGAGGTCATATGAGCGCACGGGACACACCAAACATTATTTTTCAATTGGTAGGAAATTTTGAATTTTGCCCTGATGGCGGCCGAAGCCTACTCTTATCGATTTTGGACCACTAAGGGATCTTTAACGTGCGCAATTTGGTCACGGGACCTCCGAGATTTTTCGCCCTTGTCTGAGAAGGCTAGGTGTAGATCTTTCCTACCAGAAGATCAGGGGTGTAGCAGAAAGACAGCAGTAAGAAGAAGCAAAGGAGTAGCAGTAAAAAAGCCTCAGAAAGAGTCAGGAGCCCAGTGGAGGGGGCAAAGGAGGTGAGGGGGTGGGGAAGAAAGTGGGGACAAAGCGGACAACAGAACATTGCTAGAGAGCAGGAAAGGAGGAGAAAGGACACAATTTTACAGAAGAACATTTATCGGTCGCTTCCCGAATTCGTACCGGGACCTTTAAATGGGATTCGAACATCTTGACATCTAGGCCACGAGAGCCCCCAATCATGTTTTGGTGCTTGTAAGCTATAAACAGTTTCAAGAAGAAAGATCTAGACCATTGGCAGGAGGGAAGAGAACAGTGAAACACAGAGTGTATCCTAAAGGAAAGCAGCTTGTTGTAAACGGAATGTACATGTATAAGATTATTTTAAAATAAGAACCTGAAATCTGTCTGCTGTGTGGGCGTTTCGAACTGTATAACATGTTCTCTATGTGCGTGTTTCGTTATATACATTTTTGCTATGTTCATGTTACAATATTACTATTCTCATTATTATTCTCATTATTATTCTCATAATGATTATGATTATGATGATTATTATTATTATTTTTATTGTTATTGTTATTTTTAT
>NW_004797525.1:489695-490996 GCF_000002075.1 Aplysia californica
ATGATGATGATGATGATGATGATGATGATGATGATGATGATGATGATGATGATTAAACCCTAGATGCCGAGAAAGTTGAACCATTTTCAGAAATTACTGTCACTCAAAACACCTGAGGCTCCATATTATGTTTCGTAATTTTAAACAATGATGATAATACTGACGATGATAATGATGTTGATGATAATATACTAAGAGAGAGGAGAAAGAGGAGGAAGACAAAGGAGAGGGGAAGAAGGAGGAACGGGAAGAGGAGGAGGAAAAGGAGCAGAAAGATTTGTAGTAGGAAGAAGATTTAGAGAAGGAGGAGGAGGATTTAGAGGAGGGGGGTTTGGAGTAGGAAGATTTGGAGGAGGGGAAGGATTTGGTGGAGGAGGAAGAGGAGAATTTGGAGAAGGAGGAGGAGATTTGGAGGAGGAGGATTTGGAAAAGGTGGAGGAGATTTAGAGGAGGATTTGGAGGAGGAGGAGGATTTGCGGGAAAAGAAGGAGGAGGAGGAAGAGGAGCAGGAGGAGTAAGCCAGATATTTCTCTCCAATATCACCAAAGTACTCATACCTGCAGTAACACATTCCTTAGTTATGCACACTTCTGGAGCAGCACCTTCTTCAACTGAGGAACAATTGATTTTGATTTTAAGTAAACGTTGATTATTAATTATATTAATTATGATGTATAATACTAGATAACTGTATTGCATGTAGCCCGCTCTTCGTTCAGTTTTAGTAGAGGTTTTACGGCGCTCGCAACTGCATAAGGTCATATGAGCGCAAGAAGATTAGAGGTGTTACAAGAGAGTAACAAACATAAAAAAGAAGAACGGGAGATAAGGACGATAGATGTTTGATAGGAAAGAAAAAGCAAACCACACCAGAGCACCCGCCAACCACTATCAAGCTCTATAACAAGCTCAATGTGCTTTACAATCTATATTATAATGAAATCAAAGCATTGAAAATGCACAAAAATCTCAGACTCATACGCTTTGAACATCTTGAGGCAATTTCGGTGATCAAGAAGTCGGGTTATTCTGCCCTATAATAATAATTGTAATATTATGTCAGCACCTAAGCGCTACATCATAGACAGAGTACGTCCCGTGTGCAAGCTGCACACGTTAAAGATGCCTTGGTGGTCTAAAATCGATAAAAGTAGGCTTCGGCCGCCATACGGGCAAGATAAAAAATTTCCTACCAACTGAAAATGTTTAATGTGTCGCGCGGGCTCATATAATCTTTTGCAGTTGCGAGGACTGTAAAACACTTGCCACACCCCCCAAAAAAAAAAAATTAAAAAAAAAAT
>NW_004797525.1:491160-492263 GCF_000002075.1 Aplysia californica
TTAAAAAAATAAAAATAATAAATAAATTTAAAAAATAATAAAAAAAATAGACAGAGTGCATAAGCCTGGGCCACTCAACCAAAAATACTTCTCCACACGATACTGGAAATCACCACATGGTCTCATCTTTTGTTTTTCTTGTGGGTGGTTGGCGGGTGCTCTGATGTTATAGTTCATTCCTTCTTTTCCGTCCAACATCTGCTATCGTCCATATCTTTACTCTTTCTTTTCCTCTAGTCGCACCTCTAACGTTTGGCTCGTATATGACATATTATTTGTGTTGCAAGTTGCGTAAAATTCTTGCCAAAAACCCCTTACAACCCTCCCCCCCTAAAAAAACACAAAAACAAACCACCACCACCAACAACAACAACAGGACAGGTCACTTCTCTAGGCTGTGGGCCTTCAAATATAGAATAGACAAAACATCGGACCCAATCTGTCCATTGTGCAGCGAGGAGCCTCAAGATTTTGAACACTGGCTGCAGAGATACCCCGCCACGGAGGTACAGCGGTGGCATCTCTTTGGGGAGGATTCAAGGAGGTTAGACTGTCTCACCCTCTACTCAAGAGAGGCGCTTGTCCTGGTGAAGAGCACACTCTTTAGGGCTCCAAACATTTCGAACGGATAGGCCACCACACACACACACACAACAACAACAACAACAGCAACAACACTACCACCATCACCAACAACACCAACAACAACAACAGCACCAGCACCAACAACAACAACAACAACCCCACCACCACCACCAACAACATCGTACCATCTTGGTGTCCTTTAACTGCAGGGATGGATGGCGAACCCTTGCCGAGAGAGCCGGAAGCTAAGGCGGCTCCGTCGATCTTGCAGGTGAGAGTCGTGTCCCCTGTCGCCCCCATGCCAAGGAACACAGCCAGAACAATGACGGCCGCCATGTTGAGCGCCAACAGAGCCAGCAGGAGTTTCACAAGGCTGGAGGGGCTACTGGACGCTTGGTACTGTGGACCATCGCTGGGAAAGAAAAGACAGAAGGAGGAGGAATGAATCGTGCACTAGTGTGAATCCGGATTTTCAGTTTTCTCTCTCTTTGTATCTCTGTCTATCTCTCTCACTCTCT
>NW_004797525.1:493619-494644 GCF_000002075.1 Aplysia californica
CTCTCTCTTTCTCTCTCTCTCTCTCTCTCTCCAATTTTGACTTCTAAAAGGTACGGAAAGAACGAAACGTCTCTCTCCAATTTTGATTGAAATAACAAAAACCTGTCAATACTTTAGAACATGTCTACGTCGGCGTTCATACCCGTGTCTTGGAGAACTTTTGCACAATTTGTGGTGCAGAGGCTAAGCGCTTTCATGTCGCACGCAGGAGACTTGAGTTCGATTCCCGTGAGGGGAGAAATGCTATTGTTATCGAGTTAATCGGTCTTTCTGCTGCGATATCGTAGATCTATCCCTTTGAGCCTGTGTTGGCCCTGACAGGCAGGATCGAAGCCTGCTTCCAAAATGATCAATTTTGTAACGATTTGGGATTAAAAACTCCTACATTTAATTTTTTTTTAAACCTTAACTTCTTCATGTCTACACCGTACGGTCATACCCCTATCTGGGTGAACAATAAAATATGGAGTAACATAGCCCTTTGCTTAGGTTGTAACCAAATGCCTAGAGCTGTGTTCATACGAAAGTTGACGCTATAAAAAGGATAGTAATAAATATATTATCAAGTGCCTACCTGGACAATTCAAATTTGGCTGTCATTATGCGGTCAATGTTTTTTTTTCTCAGTTCACAATAACAGCAACAGGATATTTTCCTCAAACGTTATAATTATATTTTAAATCGAAACAACAACGCCTTTCCTTGTCGTTTTCCTACACAAGGTGAAAAAACCACCTTGATAGTCCACCCTCGTAGACTTCCACAGAAGGAGTAGTCTTCTCATCATCTCTTTTCTTAGTTTATATGATTGTTTCAGTTTTGTCAACTCATGCTGTTCTTGAGGTGGTGGAGTTTTTGACACAGCGGCTCTAGTTTCTGTTAGGTCTTTGAATGAAGGACAAAGCGGAGGATTCTGATTTAAAAAATGGACCATTAACCCTTTAACTCTTAGTTTAACTCTTTGTATATGCAACCTACAACAAAAACCACCCGACTGGTCCTTGGTCGAAAATTTCTCCCCCCCC
>NW_004797525.1:494744-496919 GCF_000002075.1 Aplysia californica
ACTGACATCTAACGACACAGCCACGAGAAAGGGTAAAGTAACGTAAAGTAAAGCAGCTCTTAGAACGGGTAAGGCAATTCCTCCTTTGTCCACAGCCAGTTTTATCATCCAAGTTTTCAGCTTCACAAACTTCCCAATGGCCCAGCTTCTTGTTCACTTATTTCTTCTTTTTCTTAAACCAACACTTAACTGAGTAGAAATGAATGCTCCAAGCAAGTTATAGACATACAGTAGTTTGTCTCTCCTCCTTTTTTGTGTTTGTTACTCTTTCGATACACTTCTAATCCTGAGCACTTCTTTGACCTTATTATTGTCTTGCAAGTGCTGTAAAACTATAATAAGGATAGGCTGGGGGGTTTTGTAGTTGTTTTGCTACGGCTGTAAACAATCGCGCAATGCCGTGAGTCTGCTGTACTGACCAGCCGTGTATTTTGCGGTCAAAAATTAATTCGCGGAGCAAATTGGCCGCTTTTAAGGCTTAAGGACAAGAGGGCTAACCCGGATTATTGACCTACACCAAAAAATGAATATTGCCCTACCTATAAGAGAAGTTTGGTTTCAATGGTACGTATATTTCTTTGGTTATAGAGAAAACTCTCCTTGTCTTTAAAAAAAACCGAAAAACAGGCCAAAACTTTACCTTCGATTTTCTCAAAACAGCATTTTCGGGGATAGCCCACTTGTGCTTAAAAGTGACCAATTATGGACAAGTATTTCCTAAACTATTCGAAAATATGATTTATACAAAATGCTGTACAAAGAATTGGTGTAATTGATTTACCTGTTAAAGAGATATTTGAAGATAAATTACGTCACGAATTTTTGACCGCACTATAGTTAAAGTTAAGCTGCAAGAGAAAGAGAACATGGGAAGCTTGAGGATTAACAACGAAAAGCTGACCGATGAGGTACAGTTGGTTACATGCGAACTATATTTTTTTTAATTTTCAAATGCAGGTGTTTTACGACCCCATTGACACAACCTTATAGAAGAGGCGGGCTTGTGGGTGGTTGGCGGGTGCTCTGGTGGTGTTTGCTTCTTCTTTCCCATGAGACATCCATCGTCCTTATCTCCCCTTTTTCTTTTTTATGTTTGTTACTCTCTTGTAACACCTCTAATCTTCGGGCGCTCATATGAGCTTATGCAGTTGCGAGCGCCGTAAAACTCTTACAAAAACAAACGTGGCAGGCTCCGACCCTGCCTGTCAGGGCCAATTCTGGCTGAGAAATATATAACCTCCTAGAAAAAAGACCAGGATATTGGAAAAAACTTGTCCCCACGCGGTTATCGAGCTTAGGTCTCCTTTGTGCGATGACGAAGCACCTTGCAGAAACACCACAGAGGTTGTTGGTCCTGTTGTTTTCAAATCCCTTTAGCTGCGAGCATTTCGCTCTTGGCAGCGCAATGCGTCCTCAAGTAACCATGTGTCCTTGTCATCTGGTCAACGCCAAAGTAAAGCAGGCTTTGTAAGTCTGAAGGTGTGTGTTGAAGCTTGCGTCGAAGAACTGCCAGGTTTGAGCAGTGAAGGAGAAGATGTTCAACGGTCTCCTCGTGGTAATCACAGTGTCTGCAATGGGGTTCCCACATGGGGTTAATTCTGTTTATGTGCTTGTTGGAATGTAAGTGTCCTGTGCGGGCTCTGAAGATCAGCCCACACCACAGAGGTAGATATATACAAACTCTGCCAGTTGACTGGCCGCAGGGGTTTAAATAGTTTAGACCCATTGCGGTGACCTCATTCTTTCTGGGTTGTTTTCAAGTTTTAGAGAAACATGTAGCGTGAAAGCCATAGAGCCCAATACTTAAAAAATAAAAGACTTGGTGATTCGTGACTCTGTTTGCTACGCATTCGTGGTTGTAGACAAATTCTGACGGGCTGTAAAGGGTTAATTACGATTCACTGTTTCTGGGGACAAAAACTTACGATAAAAGACATTGTGAGCCAAGAGGACTACTCAGAACATTCTCGTCTGCAGTGCGCCTTCTTATGGAAGCTTGTCTATGGCCCATTGCTTCTTGAGGTCTGATGATATCAGGAAGTTGGTGGGGGTCTCTAGTGCTTCAGCACGATCTTATGTCAAAACTTAGACAGGGTTATCGCCGAGTGTGATCGAGAACGAGGAAGAAGAAGAAGAAGAAGAAGAAGAAGAAGAAGAAGAAGAAGAAGAAGAAGA
>NW_004797525.1:499028-507824 GCF_000002075.1 Aplysia californica
GGTAGTAGGGTAGTAGTAGTAGTAGTAGTTGTTGTAGTAGTAGTAGTAATAGTAGTAGTAGTGGTAGTAGTAGTAGTAGTAGTAGTAGTAGTAGTAGTAGTAGTAGTAGTAGTAGCAGTAGTAGTAGTATATTTGAAAACCACGATATTTTCCGTCAGGTGTAACTGATCGACCACTGAAAGGTCACGACACATCAGCCTAATCCCGCACTACCCCAACCTCAGCTCCCTCCACCTGTGGAGAAATGTCCAACTTGACCTCAAGTATCGTCCCAATTTACCTGCCACTGGCACAGTTCACCACGTGCGTATATTATCACCGTTGATTCTGTTATGGGAAATATTTGCATATGATTTACATAATATTATGTGAGGCAGCATAGTGATATCAGGTGCTCGTCAAAATAATCAAAGTGTAGAAACGGGTTTGTTTGTGGATTTTTATCGAATTTTCGTTTTTGGCTTAACACTTTTCATGTTCATTAAAAACATATTTCTGTGTGGATTTTATTGAAAAACGTTGATTAAAGGCATAATAAAGGTAAATTGTCATTATCCACGAAACTCTCAAACTAAGGAAATAACTCTCTTTGGCGGCCATTTTCTCTCCAAATTTTTTTCTGAACCGGCTGACCCCCACCTCCTTCATTCGCAAATGTCCTGACTTGTATTCAAGACAAATGGATATTTAAAAAAAAATCAAAAGCAAGACAGATGAACAAGCTTTAGGATGATAGCAATTTATACTCTACACGCCCCCAAATTGACGGGAGCCTCATTCCACCGCGTCGTGACACATATGTTATTGTCCTTTGGGTGTTATTTTATGTTTAACCTAGATCTATATCCGATCTGAAAAGTTTGAATTTTTCAAATGAATGAAAAGGAACTGTCAGAATCATGACAAGCTTTATGGTGTCCTAGTTCTCCCCACTCTCCATGAAAACCGTGACATGTGACAACAAGGCTTTGGAGAAAAACATAGTTTGTAGACCAGAGGCAGCCAGAGAAGCGAGGAAATCAAGACAGTCAAATCCTGATATTGTATTTGTATTTGTGTGAAAGGCCGACATCACTGCACAAGGGGCATCCCCATAAGTGCTCCGTTCCCTGAAGAAGCACATCTCGAAGTATGTAGATGCTGACGGTCCCTAGCAATGGTTGATTTCATAGCCTTCTGCTCCTCCCACTCAGTCTTGAACTTCTGCAGGCGCCCCATCCAGTTCCAAGCTCACGAAGTCGCCCAAGATGATGGTATTCCGACTCTTCTAGTTTTTTTTTCCAGACATTGACACTGACCCAACACACCACACGACGTGCTCTGTGGGGAAATGTTTCTCAAACAGAAATACGCTTGAAGGTCACAAGCGAAGACATAAGAAGGTTAAAACCCACTTAGCAGATAACTGTTATGTTACGGAAGATAAGCACACCACTATAAAAAACAAGTGGAAATTAGGGCGCTGCTATCTGCAGCGAGTTGTGGCGATTGAGATCTTTCCACGTTGTTTACAATGGTGCGGTCAAAAATAAATTCGAGGCGCAACTTATCCTCAAATATCTCTTTACCAGGTGAATCACTGTCACACATATTTTTAAACTGCAGTTTATATGAATTTGCCCTATCTTTTTAATTATTGTTTTCACAACAATTGAGGCTAGATTACAAAAACCTTTCTTCATAAAGGAATACAAAATTAAATACTACATGTATAAATCTCCGTCACGCGGAAAATGGGATTGTTCACAGCACCCCCCCCCCCTCACTAACACACATTTTGCATACGCTTATCATTTATGGATTACGTCACAGCTCAGCAATGACACTTAGTGGAAAAGTTTGTTACAAGAAATTTATTTTATAGTGAACACATTGTTTTTTACACTAAAGGCTCTCAAACATGCGTTCAATAAGCATAATGTTGTGAATAGAGAAGAATTATGGATTTGTAAACTTAAAATCTGTAGAAACAATCGACTGGGATTTTTTAAAGCATTTTTTAACAAATTTTCTTTAATACAGTGTACAGGTGTATGAAAAAATATTCACCTGTTAAGACAAATTGATGTAAGTTATTGTGCAAAAGTTGGAGAATCAATGTTCAATAGTTAAGGAGATATTTGACACTAAATTGCGCCACGAACTTTTCCTCGCACTTTAGTGCTATCTTCCATTTTTCTCTCTTTACAGTTCCAGGTACGTTCTGCTGTGGATGACAAAAGCTGTAACTTGTCTGCCTGAAGTGTCTTTAGGCCATTCCCAAAGGGGGGACATTTCTCGTACTAATGCACAGTAGAATTATAAATAAATGGGCTGATCCAACAATGTTATGCTCATAACGGTGCCTGAACTACAACAGGGAACTGCAGCTTTTTCTTTCCTAATCCTTGCTATCGTCATTTTTTCCTCTACTTCTTTTGAATGTTTGTCACACTCTTGTGACCCGCTATTTCCGGGGGGGCTTGATAGTTGAAGCAGACCTTGTGCTGTTGAAGCTAGAGAGGTGAGCAGAGTAAGCCTGATTCCCTGTAAAAACTTCTCTGTTGACATCCATCCCTTGGCGCTCATATGACCTTATGCTGATGCGAGCGCCGTAAAACCTCTACTAAAACAATACGTTAAAGGTCATAATCAGGTCAAGATGGATATGGACCCTGACCAACAGTCTGGAACGTAAGATAACCACCTGCGGGATGAGATGTCTAAGGAGAGCCGTCAACAAAACCAGACGGGCCATGGTCACAATGAACAAGATCGGAGAAATGGTGGGAACAACACCTGTCCTCCACTACCTTCGAAGGCAAACAATCAGGTGGTTTGGACATCTCACACATATGGCACCTAACCAGCTTGCCAGTAAAGCCTACTACAGGAAAGTATCGGGGTACAAGGCAAGAGGAAGATCAAGAAAAACCAGGACCCAGGGTGTGAAGGATACCCTGAGAACATACAATATCCCATCCAGCCAGGCCATCAAACTTGCTAGAGACAGGAAGCTCTTTCTCCCCTCAACGCCCTAGAGGTAAAAGAGGACGGATAAAGTAAAGTAAGTTGGACGAACTATCATCATCATCATCATCATTATAATCGTCATCATCATTATCACCATCGTCATCATCATCATCATCATAATCATTATCACCATCGTCATCATCATCATCATCGTTATCACCATCGTCATCATCATCATCATCATCATCATCATCATCATCATCATCATCATCATAATCAATATCACCATCGTCATCATCATCATCACCATCACCATCATCATCATCACCATCAGCATCATCATCATCATCCTCATTATCAACATCGTCATCGTCGTCGTCGTCTTCGTTGTTGTTGTTGTTGTTGTTTTTTTGTTATTATTATTGTTGTTGTGGTTGTTGTTGTTTTTTTGTGTTGTTATTATTATTATTATTATTATTATTATTATTATTATTATTATTATTGCAGTTGCTGTTGTTGTGATTGTTGTTGTTTGTGGTCCACGCGCTTTACTTCCTTAATCACTGGTGAAAGTGGCGTCGGAGGTTTCTGTCTCGACAAAGTCTTTAAAGAACAGCGGACGGCGAGCATAGATAGCATCAGTTCCCACGGTATGTGACCCATCCCCCCCCCCCCCCACCCTCCTCGCCAGAAATAATCTCCTCTTGTTTGTCCTTTAACCGCTCGCCGTACTGACACTGTGCACACGAAGAGATGGCGTGGCAGTGCACGGCGTACTGTTACCATCCATCTCATTTGTGCCCTTCATGTTTCTCCTTTTTAATCTCTGCTTTACTGTTCCATCAGATCTACCTTTTTGTTTTTCTTCGCACAATATCGTTCCGAGGGCCACAATTAATTGGCCCACATACCGTGCAATTCGTGGGGTTGTTTTTTGTGAGGGGGGGGTTTTGTGTGTGTGTGTGTGTGTGTGTGTGTGTGTGTGTGTTTATTGATGTTTTTTTATCTTAGCATGCAGGTTTCAAACTCTGCCTGTTAGGGCCAACCCGGGCTAAAAGGGATACCACCCAGCAGGAAGCCCGAGATACCGTACCCAATAAGACTGTTGTTCCCCCTGATGAACCAAACTCGGGTCTCCTGCGTGCAACAGCGAAGAACCTAACAGCTACACCACAGACGCCGGTCGTGAGAGTTTGAGACCCTTTGTTTCAAAGATGTAAGTATTTTTTAAATTTTATTTAGTAGAGGGTTTTACGGCGCTCGCAACTGCATAAGGTCATATGAGCGCCAAGGGGTGGTTGTCAACAGAGAAGCCCTTACGGGGAATCAGACTTACTCTGCTCAACTCTCTAGCTTCAACAGCACAAGGTCTGCTTCGACTATCAAGGCACCTCGGAAATAGCAGGTCACAAGAGTGTGACAAACATACAAAAGAAGAGGAGGAAAATGACAATAGTAAGGATTAGGAAAGAAAAAGCAGTTCACTGCTGCAGATCAGGCACAGTTATGAGCGTGACATGATGAATCAGCCCATTTACAATTCTACTGTGCTTGAACGAGAACTGTCACCCCTTTGGGAATGGCCTAAAGACACTACAGTCAGTGGCACTGCCCCGGGGGGGGGGGGTGAAAGTATTTGAGGAGTCCTCGGGAACACCACGCATAGTTATAAGTCACACCATGGACACCGTGAGGATGTCAAGTTGAAACGTTTGTAAATCTAAAACTTTATTTAATATTTCATATTTTTGGTTGACTATATTAATTTACTTTGGTCAATGTTTATCATTCGTTTAAATGTACGTATTCACATATATCAGCTCGTTTCCTGCCCGTGTCCAGCCTGTGTCCAGCCCGTGTCCAGCCCGTGTCCAGCTCGTTTCCATGTCTAGCCCGTGTCCAGATTACGCCTAGCCCGGATGCAGGCCGCGTGTTCCTGACAAGCCCCCATGGTTCTCATATCCGCCCCACGTCTTGATTTTACCCACAAAGCGCCGGCATTGCGTGGTAAACAGCTGTGCCAAACAGAAACATCTGGTATGCTCCACCGTGATCAAGCAAGATAACCTATCCAGACCTAACGATGTCGGTGGCCCTGCGCCACAGAAACGACAAAGAACGGAATAGTCAAATACTATCTTCCCCAGGCAGGAGCAAACTACAACCCAACGGGCAGATCCTGTCTGTGTGCAGTTTAGTCCGGCTCGTGTCGTGGTTCGACCCAGTAATTAATCAATAAATGAATGTGGCGTGCAGTGAGCTGATTATTTAATATAAACGAAACTGTCCGTCTTGAAATTTAGACGGGATAGAAGGAGCAAACAACATCACAGCGCCCACCAACCACCCACCTGCACAGGAAACGAATATTTCTTACAGAAAAATGAAAAAAAAAAGTTCAAGATGATAATTGTGAGGCGTGCTGACAAAACGAGTTACTTTTCGGATTTTGGCCTTATGGAAATTAATGTATCAACTTTATGTGTGGAGTTGGTCCAATTTGTAAGTATGGAATAATAAAAGACAGGGCAGACTTGAAGGAAGTGGCATACATTCAAATTCTATAAATCTGACCTCAGTGTTGATTTTCGGCCAATATCTTCATTCTTGGTTTGCGAGAAGTGGCTCATTTTGTCAGCACGCCTCACTCAAATATGTGGTTTCAGCTACGGTCAATGAGACTGGAACTAATGAGGACAAAAGAATACTGGAACAACAGTGTATACAACTAGGATCCTGTCCAGTTTTCATGATTTCTTGTTTATTTGATTTCTTCATAAAGAGCACACGACATCACAACAGTGTATCAACCGATACCAGAAATAAAGTGTACATCGTATTGCAACATATTCTTGTTTAACTTATTTTCTCATCATAAAGACACACAGTACAACAGCATGGGAGACAACAATAGTAAGCAATGACTTTTTGTGCTTAAATGTCTTGTTGGCATATCGCTAACCTATAATTACAAAGTTCTATCTGCTCAGTACCAAGTTACGAGAAATTTGACTTTAAAAAGTGGGAATGTCAAGACATGTCAAGCTTTTGTTTTAGTTTTAGTAGATGTTTTACGGCGCTCGCAACTGCATAGGGTCATATGAGCGCCAGAAGATTAGGTGTTACAAGAGAGTAACAAACATAACAAAGAAAAAGGGGAGATAAGGACGATAAATGTTAGACAGGAAAGAAGAAGCAAACCACACCAGAGCACCCGCCAACCACCCACCAAGCTTTTTGGAATGCAATTCTTTTAAATATCGTGATAACGACTCCGAATAATCTTACAACTTATTTAGAGCAGATAGAACATTTAAGGTCTTTTACTCCATAATCTTAGTAACTCAAAACTGCCCAAAATTTCGGGTAGAATTTGGAAATTCTAAGATAGCGATGTTGCAGTAAAGCTTTTGAGAAAAACCAAAGTGTGTAAAACAGGTGTTCAGAGACGCCAGAAGAACAAGACAGTGGAATCTTGACATTGACACTGGCCCAACAGACCACGGGAACTCATGGGGAAATGTTTCTGTTCCTTTAAAAAAAAGAACAGCGCTTGAAGTAAGGTCACAACTGAAGATATCAAATTACAAGAAGGGTTAACCAACTAACTATAATATGTATAGGAAGATAAGCGCGCCACTTTCAGAAAGGGAAAGGTACATTTCATTTCGTTTTAGTAGAGGTTTTACGGCGCTCGCAACTGCATAAGGTCATATGAGCGCCAGAAGATTAGAGGTGTCACAAGAGAGTAACAAACATACAAAAAAAAAAAAAGAGGAGATAAGGACGATAGATGGTTGATAGGAAAGAAGGAGCAAACCACACCAGAGCACCCGCCAACCACCCACAAGGGAAAGGTACTGCTATCTGCGGCGAGTTGTGGCGTTCGTGATCAACAAACAACTCATGCTAGCCTTGATGGGGCAGACGACAGGATATTACGTCACCATAACAATATGGCAGGTAAGTGTCAGAAACATAGACGTATTATTAGGCTAATAACAGGTCTATGGTCAGAACAACGACAAAGAGAATGACAGAACCGTGTAAATCATAGACTTACATTGTAATATCCCCCTAGACCGGACTCTTGTCATGGCTGCCACTCTTTGCCCTCTATAAAATAAAAACGTCGCTGGGCTTGTGCGCACCACAGGCAAGCAAATGAAGGGAAAACCTGTCCCCGTGGTTTTATGCACCCCGCATAATTTAGCAAAATTTGATCATTTTTTGCATAATATCTCATTATTTGGCTCAACACCTTTTACGTCCATTTACAAACACATTCCTTTGAGGACTTCACCGAAAACATTGATTAAAGGCACAAAAATATAAATTTACAATTTCCATACTCCAGCCTTGGAATTTACCAAGCTTTGGCGGCCATTTTCTTGCTAATTTTACCTCTTAAATCAGGTGACCCCCACCTCCTTCAATCCAAAATATCTCCACTTCTATTGAAGATGGATGGGCATTTTTTCATTGAAAGCAAGACAAATGAACAAGCTTTAAGATTATACCAATAACTCAATATGACCAAAAATTGACGAGAGCCTGATTCCATCTCGCTGCCTAACATATAGAAAGAATCAGATCATACTTACAGCTAGGTTAAAAACAACGTTTTTACAAGCAATCTGAATACAAAATACTGAACACTTGCGCATGTGCTTTCACCATAAGACAAAACTACTCCTAAGATACAATGAAATTGTAAAGGTTTATATTATAGGTTTAACTCCCCTCTCTCCACACTGGGAGGTTACTCAAGGAGCTCATCGTGTCATGTATTATTATAAAGATTTCATGACATAAACGCAAGAATCTTTCCCCGTCGTTTTATGCAAGAAAAATTCTGAAATTATGCAAACTGGGCCCAAAAATGCGAAATTATGAGATTCTGTTAATTTTAACAAAGAATGATAAAGGAAAATAATCAGAAATTAGGCAAAAAATGCTCACATTTTGCTAAATTAGGCGGGGTGCATAAAACCACGGGGACAGAAGCATGAAAACAAAGTTAAATCTTAAATGCGTTTTGTTTTAGTAGAGGTTTCATGGCGCTCGCAACTGCATAAAGTCATATGAGCGCCAAGGGGTGGATGTCTACAGAGAAGTCCTTACAGGGAATCAGACTAACTCAGCTCACCTCTCTAGCTTCAAAATTACAAAGTCTGCTTCGACTATCAATGCACCCCGGAATTAGTGGGTCACAAGAGTGTGATAAACATACCAAAAAAAAAAGGAAAGGAAAAATAACGATAGTAAGGATTAGGAAAGAAAAAGCAGCAGTTCCCGGTTGCAGTTCAGGCACAGTTATGAGCATGACATCGATGAATCAGCCCATTTACAATTACAATTCTACCGTGCATAAGAACATGGTTAATGTCCCCCCTTTGGGAATGGCCTAAAGACACTTCAGTCAGTAGCACCACCCCCCGGGGGTTATAAGTTTGACTCCCCTCTCTCAACACTGTAAGGTTACTCAAAGAGGTCATTGTATGATACATATATATATATAATAAGGATTTCATGACATAAGCGCAAGGAAGAAAACAAAGTTAAATGTTAAATTAAATGCGCTTGGTAATGAACAAAACAAATGTCTCAAAAGTACATGTACCATTCCCCCATCCAAAGTTGTGACAAACGTGCATGAAGCTTGCTCCCATTTGGAAAACAAACTTAAGATTTCTTTTCAGTTTAGCTTCAGTAGGAGTTTTACGGCACTTGCAACACAAATAGGTCATGTGAGGGTCGAAGATTAGAGGTGTTACTAAAGAATAAAAGCTCTAACCTGGTTTGAACAAGCAGGATGACAACCAATAGAAAAAGGGAGGGGGG
>NW_004797525.1:507924-520798 GCF_000002075.1 Aplysia californica
GGAGGGGGGGGAAGCAACTACATCCCTGAATGGTAAAAAAAAAAAGAATATAAAAAAAAGAATAGGATAAACCTCCTGGCCACATGACTAGACACAACATCACACCGGAACAAGTGATCAACTCAACGAAGGGGAGAGATTGGCGGAATGTAATACTGGCAAAGGCTGCATCTCCTGGGGTTTTAATTAAAAATTCAGCACAATGTCTTTCTTATCAGAGACAACCAATAGGGAAGACCCATGGCCATAAACTCCTCCAAATTGGCACAGTGTGTAAACGCTTTACGACATCCATGTGTCTAAAGAGTATCAAAGACTAGAACTATAATACCATGTCCTAGACCGGCACATCTGCCTTTTTCTTTTCTCTCTCTATAAAACCTTTGCTGTGCCTACTATCGGCGCACACATGAAGGGCAAAAGTCTAGTCTCGAAATACTGGAGTATGCACGCAATCTTTTAATTCTTTTTTTCGGTAGAGGTTTTACGGTGCTCGCACCTGCATAAGGTCATATGAGCGCCAGAAGATTAGAGGTGTTACAAGAGAGTAACAAACATAAAAAAGAAGAAGGGGAGATAAGGATGATACATGTTTGAAAGGAAAGAAGAAACAACCACACCAGAGCACCCGCCAACCACCCACGCAATCTTTACCTCCTAGCCCTTCCTCTGAATCCCAATAGAGTACAATGGTGCACTCCACAGAGGACATCTCCAAAGTTCTTGTGTCATTCTATAAAACTTTCACCTACAAATTTCTTGTACTGTTTTATAGAAATTTTATATTTCAATTTCTTGTTCAGTTCTATCTAAATCTATGACATAATTTCTGACCACACAAACAGGGTGAAATGGTATAGGTTTAACGCCCTTATTAACACTATCGGTTATTTATGAGGCGGGACCTCCAAGTTCAACAAAAGGGACCAAGTCAAATGGGAAATTCATGTAAAGTGCCTTTCCCAGGAACACAATGTCGGACCGAGCTGGGGCTCGAACCCGCAATCTCACGATTACAAAAGATTACGGGTAAAGTAGCCAAACCACTACACTACAAACGCCACTTCACCACACAGGAACTGAAGCGGTTGTCACAAAACTACAACTACAATGATTGTTTATTAAACTACTCCCTGACTTGAGGGTTCCTCAAGGGATTAGGGTAAGTTTTAATTCCTCATGGACAAAACTTGGACCATTTAACGCTGTCCGTACGACCAGGGGTAATTTTGTATCTCCGGGGTTGTATTTTTCATATTTTACAATACTTCTAGTGCAAAGATCTCTCTGAAACTTTCAGTATTTCTGAAAAATTCATTTTGACAGATTGCTATGCGAAGCGTACGGATCGGATTAACGAGCACATTTCCTCTTTAAGTTGGAAAGTGGTGGCACAGAGTTCCCCGCGACTTATGGATACGATAGTTAATTAAGAGGCTGGCTTCGACCGTGTCTGTCACGGCCAACCCACGCAAAAAGGGATGCAGCATCCCAGCAGAAAAACCGAGATATCCCAATCAAAAGTCTCCCCACTGGGGAATCAAGCTCAGGTCTTCTGTGTGTGCTGAGGAAGTGTCTCACCATTACACCAGAGAACCCAATCCTTTCACGGGGGAGGGGGGGGGGGTGCCCAGTCAGGTTGTACATAAGGAGCTCCGGAGAAACAAAAGGAAAGATTATCAAACTACAACTATTAAAATGAGGCAGCGTGGTGGAATCAGGCTCTTGTCAAAATAATCAAAGTGAAGAAACTTGCATTTTTCCGCAGGTTTGTAAATTTTTATCAATTCTTTGTTTTTTGGCTCAACACCTTTCATGCCCATTAAAGAACTCATTTCTGTGTAGATTTTTCTTAAAAACGTTGATTAAAGGAACAAAAAATGTTAATTTTCAGCTACCACGGACTCATAAGTTAAGGAAATAACTAATCTTTGGCTGCCATTTTCTTACTAATTTTACCTCTGAAAACAGGTGACCCCCATCTCCTTCATTCGCAAATATCTCGACTTGTATTCAAGATAAATGGACATTTATATATTCAAATAAAAACAAGTGAACAAGCTTTAAGGTGATACCAATAACTCTACATGCCCAAAAATTGACGAGAGCCTGATTCCACCACGATGCCTCACTGTTATCAAACTTCTCCCCAGCTCAAGAGTCCCTCCAGAGTCCTCAGCTGCACTGTACATAAGGGGATTTGGGCCACGGGAAAGGAAAGTTTAAAAAAAACTACCACAAGTACAAGTACTCCAACTTTCCCCATTTTTTGAACCCCCTTTATCATGTTCTCTGAGACAAGTGGATGGAAAACAAAAGGCAAACATTGGAGAGTGAGACCCACCTCCCTGGATACATAGCCAAGCGTCGTCGGGGTGTTGGTGGTCTAGTGCCTACGCCGTCAGGTTCCCAACTAAAAGGTCACGGGTTCAAACCTTATCAGGAGTCTGACATTGTGTTCTTGGTTATGGTACTTACCACAAATTGTCCTCACTTCCCAACACGGAAATACATGTAGGTACTCAGTTATACACAGAGACAGATCTGGCCAGTTCGTCAGTGTTTGAACGCGTAACTGGCTGCTCGTACAGTGTGTTTCCCAAGAAGCCGAGAACGTTTCCGAGTTATGTTGGGTTTGGGTTTTTTTTGGAGTGTTTTTTGGAGAACTTATAAGGTCATATAAGTGCCGAAGACCAGAGGTGTTACAAGAGAGTAACAAACACAAAAAAAGAAGAAGGAGGGGAGATAAGGATGATAGATGTTTGAAAGGTAAGAAGGTGCAAACCACACCAGAGCACCCGCAAACCACCCACTCCGAGTCGTGTACCAGAGTCTGCTGGGGTAACAACAGTCGAAAGGCATATTATAGAGCATGCTGTAGAACATGGATATCATGCTCTATATAAATGCAAATTATTACACCATCATATCAAATCATTATGGTATAATTACGAGGTTCCAGGAACATGGTTAGGCAAAATGTTGAACTCCATACAAAGGTTCCCCTCTCCACACAGAAAACCTTTCACAAGCACTTGGTGAATACAAAATTCAAATCAGAAGCACTGATAACACAACAGGAAGGAATGGGGGGTACCTTGATCGCCAATGTCAGCCACATCCCTGACCCCGGATGACCGAGAAGGCTACTACTTTGACCCAGTTAACACAGGCTTATCAGGTTACAAGGGATCACGGAGAGCAAATTTTTCCCACAATCGGATACAGTGAACAGAACATGACATCGTCATATCCCATTATATTACCATACGTGTCACACCACGGTAGAATTAGGCGCTCAGCAATTTTTGGGCATGTCGAGTTATTGGTGTCACATTGCAGCTTGTTCATTTGCCTTGCTTTTGACGAAACAATTGCCCATTTATCTTGAGTATATGTCAATATATTTTGCGATTGAATGAGGTGGGGGGTCATCAGGTTTCAGAGGTAAAATTAGGGAAAAAATGGCCACCAAAGTTTGGTTATTTACAAAGCCTCATAGTCAGTGGAAACTCATCATTTACATATTTTGTGCCTTTAATCAGCGTTTTTCAATATAATTCACACTGACCTGGGAGCGTAAATGGACATAGAAAGTGTTGTGCTAAAAAAACAAAATTTCGACAAAAATTGTCAAACCAGCGGAAAAGTGTCACTTTCTTTACTTTTATCATTTTGACGAGCGCCTGATTTCACCCCGCTGCCTCACTAATTTTAATTAAAACAAACATCCAAGAACGCACTCTAACAGTAAAACAAAAATTCAAATACACAATTTTCTACAAAAGTTCATGCCTAAACTATATTACATACCATAATGAAATAAAAAATATTACATGGATTTGAACGGAGCAATGAAAGACAAACTCAGCTAAAATCAAAACATTAAAACAAGTCAAAATTACATGAATAAAAAAAGCATCGAGGAGAAAAAAAAAAACAACTAAAAGGAAAACACTTTGTGCCATGCATGTTAATTATAGACAGAGCCAGCACTTGACCCAAGAATAACACGAGAGACAGACAGAACATGGAGGAGGAATGTGAGCCTGTCCACTGTGTGAGCATGTCACATGGAAGTACTGACAAAAGGAGTGAATGAGTGAGAGAAGGAATGGGTGAATGAGTGAGAGGAGGAACGAGTGAATGAGTGACAGAATGAATGAGTGACTGAGTAAGAGAATGAATGAGTGACTGAGTAAGAGGAGGAGTCAGTGGATGAGTGAGAGAACGAGTGAGAGGAAAAGTCTGTGAATAAGTGAGAGGAGGAATCGGTGAATGAGTGATTGAAGGAATGAGTGAATGAGTGAGAGGAGAAATCGGCGAATGAGTGATTGAAGGAATGAGAGAATGAGTGAGAGAAGGAATGAGTCAATGAATGATTGAAGGAATGAGTGAATGAGTGAGAGAAGGAATGAGTGACTGAGTGAGAGGAGGAATCGGTGCATGAGTGAGAGAAGGAATGAGTGAATGAGTGAGAGGAGGAATGAGTCAATGAGTGATTGAAGGAATGAAAGAATGAGTTAGAGGAGGAAAGAGTGAATGAATGAGAGAAGGAATGAGTGAAAGAGTGAGAGGAGGAGTCAGTGAACAAGTGAGAGAAGGAGTGGCAAAATATGACTGCCAATTTCAGTTTCAGATCTGGTGCTCCGTAATAATGATGATGTTGATGACGATTACAAGAAAAATAAAAATAAATCAAATACAACCATTTACAGCTTAGAGGCTGAAAATTATGAACAGCATGCTTATAAAGTGGGTTCCACTGTACATGAAAAAAGTGTGAGAGTGCATACAATTAAATGCATTCTACAAAACACGAGATAGTCGCTGTACATCAGTTGATCAGATGTGTTACGCCCAACATTTAGTTTTAGTAGAGGTTTTACATACGGCGCTCGCAACTGCATAAGGTCTCATGACCGCCAAGGGGTGGATGTCAACAGAAAAGTCCTGACAGGGAATCAGACTTACTCTGTTCACCTCTTCAGCTTCAACAGCACAAAGTCTGCTTCGACTATCAAGGCACCCTGGAAATAACAGTTCACAAGAGTGTGACAAACATACAAAAGAAGTAGAGGGAAAATGACAATAGTAAGGATTAGGAAAGAAAAAGCAGCAGCCCAACATTTTGAAAATTTGTTTGAGTTTCATCATCTGTGACATCACTAGCAAGTAGTTGAGACATTTTTGGTTGAAATTCAAATTCAAAATGTAGAAAAAAAAAGCAAGAAAAAATAAATACAGGTTTAATTTTTTTTTTTTTTTTACAGTTTTTCTTCTCTCTCTCTCTCTCTCTCTCTCTCTCCTGAGCTTAGAACAAGTGAACAGTTTTCTGGTGATATCATCTCTAAAACTTCATTAGCACAAATTTTTAACTGTCGATATCACACAAAAGGAAAAACATGAAAGTTCAGTTATCAATCATAAATCTGATCTCGTTCACATATCTTTTCCCGAAAACATATAAGACAAACAGTAGACCAAGGCAACTCCAATTTGATTATATCGGAAAAAGTGGACAGACGAAGAACACTTATTGCTATACACATCTCTCTCTCTCTCCCTCTCTCTCTCTCTCTCTCTCTCTCTCTCTCTCTCTCTCTCTCTCTCTCTCTCTCTCTCTCTCTCTCCCTCTCTCCCTCCCTATCTCCTTTTGTCTCTCTCGTTCTCTTTCACTTTCTCTAGCTGTCTTCCTCTCTGTCCCTCTATCTCTCTTACTCTTTCTCTTTCGCGTTCTCTCTGTTTTCTTTCTGTGTCTGTCTCTCTCTGTCTCTGTGTCTGCCTCTCTGTCCCTCTCTGTGTCTCTGTGTGTGTCTCTCTCTCTCTCAAAAGCACACACAAACATACAACACACTCACAAATCACACACAGACACGCATGAGAGCACCAGTATACACCAACACATACATTAACAGTAAAAGCAAAACCATAATACTTTAAAATACCTGCTCATTAAAAATTTTATACATTCCACCCCGCATAAAAACAGGCAACACAGAAAGGAAATCTTTGAAAACATTATGACATAACCATAAATCAAAGAATTTATACATAAATATTTACCATCAATATTCCCTAATTGTCATGCTCACCACTCTAAAGAATAAAAAGATACACATGGAAATATGTACAAGTTTGGTAAGGAACATATCTTTATGTTTGTTTAAATAGTGAAACAAAGAGATCAGAATCCAAACACATACAAGAAAAGACCCCCTTGACCCTAGGGAAACTGTATCTGGTCATGGCACATCTGAACACACAGAGAGATACAATAGGTCGCTTTTAAGGACAAGCAGGCTATCCCAGATTTCGGGGGTTTCCAGAAATCTTGACCCAGACCAATAGTGGGCATAGCCCTACCTATAGGAGAAGTTTGGTTTCATTGGTGTGTATATTTGTTTGTTTATAGAGAAAACTTTCCATATTTTTTTAATGAAACTGAACAAGTGGCAAAAACTTTTCATTCGATTTTCTCAAAACATCATTTTTCGGGATAGCCCCCTTGCGCTTAAAAGCGACCAATTCTGTGACGGCATCGGCACGGAAAGAGAACCACAATACTGCTCCACATTAATATACAATGTCTCTTAAGTTAGTTTTAGTAGAGGTTTTACGGCGCTCGCAACTGCATAAGGTCATATGAGCTCCAGAAGATTAGAGGTGTCACAAGAGAGTAACAAACATAAAAAAGAAGAAGGGGAGATAAGGACGACAGACATTTGATAGGAAAAAAGAAGCAAACCACACCAGAGCACCCGCCAACTACCCACTCACCCAACCACCTACAATGTCTCAAGGGAAAATTATTCATTGTGTGACGTGCTGACAAAGAGTTACTTCTCCCAATCCACAAATGGAGGTATTGGCCAGAAATAGAAACTAGGGTTAAATTTGTAGATAATTTTCTATTGATGCCATATTCTTTAAATTTAAGTACAATAAGCCTTTTATTATTTCATACTTATAAATTGTAAAAACTTAACTTATAAGCGAGGCGCATTTATTTCCTTAGGTCTCAAATCCGAGAAGTAACTCATTTTTGTCAGCACCCTTCACATTAATTGCAAATCAGCATGACCAAACACATTCACAGGGATAATGCCACTGAAACTGAAATGTTGTTGAAAATAACAGAAAATTGACAAAGTCGCAACTGAAAACAAAAAGACATAGCTATTAGGGGGTCCCACAGAAAATAGCTAAAAAGGGATTAAACAGAAAACGAAATGCAGAAAATAACAACTGTTCTTCCAGTGAAAATAACAGAAAAAAAGGGGGGAACTTATGGAAAATAGGCATCCCTGCATCCAGCACAAGTGTCTTTCCTTTCCTCCCCCGCCCCCGGCTTCCCTCTCTCTGTCCCTTCCTTTCTCTCAGATTCGCTTCAGCTGTTTGCTGCCGTTGACCAATGGAACTCTCTCGTCATCGTCGTCGATGAACAGGCGAGATTCTTTGTACATCCTGAAAACACACAAAGAAAAGATCAGTTGTTTATATCATCATCGTTGGTGAAAAACAGGTGAGACTCTTTGAATATCCTGAAAACCCACACACACACACAAACATTCAGTCGTTCAGTTGTTTATATTTTGCTTTGATATACATATATATACCACAAGGGCTCACTTTTATGCCGATACAGGTGAAGACAGTTAAACAATTTTGGTTTTGTATGTAAAATATAAAGCCAAAACAAAAATGGGATTGTTAAATTTTTAAAAAGACATATGACCTACAGTGGTGCCCTCCAGCACCCCTTTAGGACCAGTAAGATATCGGATATGGGAGCAGCTCATTAGAAAAAAGCAGTTTTAAGAATTTTCCCTTTCATTCAGCCCACCCAAGTCCACACCCGCGACTCAAAGCCGCTGGGAGCAACTTGCCGGAGAAAAAAGAGTTTTTAAAAACAAAATTTGTTTCCACCGACCTGAGTCCCCCCCTCCCCCTCCCAAGTGTCCCCCTCCCCCCCACCTCCCTCCCAAGTGTCCCCCTCCCCCCACCCCTCTCCCAAGTGCCCCCCCCCACCCAACCCTATCGAAACCGCTGGGAGCAGCTAGCCGGTAGGGGTGGCCAGAATCCAGATAATCTATTCGGATAACCTGATAATTTTCAATGAAATATTATCCGAATTCAGACTCTTAAGTCTCTTTCCTAACCCATTTGCGGAAGTGGGTACACCTGTTTTTATTAAAGTGATTTGAGCCCGTTTGTCGAATATGGTTCTATTCTAACCCATTAATTTGTCAAAGTGGTTCTTAACATATTTGCCGAAGAGGTGCACTAACATATTCTTATCTGGATACTTTATAAAGCAACTCATTGCCCTGCCCAACTTGCCGTAAAAGGAAAGTAGTTTTAAAAAAAATCGTTTTTCCAAGGAGTTAAAAAAAAAACCACGTTTTTCCAAGGGGTAAAAAAAAAAAATCTTTTTTTTTCCAAGAAGTTTTTTTTTCCAAGGAGTTAGAAAAAAAAAATTTTTTCCACAGACCTCAGTCCCCCGCGGCGCTTGTCGTGCAGCCTCCAGTTGGAGCCGTCCTCGTCGTCCATCACGTCCAGCAGCTGCTGCTCGTAGTTCGAGTCGATCGGCCCGATGGAGATGTCTCGCACGGCGCGGAACTGACCGCAGTTGTTCAGATGTTCGTTCTCCAGACGGAAAAAGTTCCACACAAACCTCCTGAAAAAAAAAAAGGAACAAACAAAGGAGAAAACATTAGACATGGTCTGTAAGCGGCGGTTGTTTGACGGGTGCTCTGGTGTGGTCTGCTCCTTCTTCCCTATCAGACATCTATCATCCTGATCTCTCTTCCTTCTTTTTTGTGTTTGTTACTCTCTTGTAACACCTCTAATCTTCTGACGCTCATAGGACCTTATGCAGTGGCGAGCGCCGTAAAACCTCTACTAAAACTAAAGACATCTATCAGCCGGATCTCCCCTCCTTCTTTTTCATGTTTGTTACTCTCTTGTAACATCTCTAATCTTTGGCAGTTATATGACCTTATTATGCTGCAAATGTCGTAAAACTCTTACTAAAACTTTAAAAAAGACATCATCTAACCTAACCCTATCATCAACGATTCTATTAACACAGGTAAGACAACGGGTTTTTTTTCCTTTTTTCTCTTGAGCTCCTCACAGACAAGATGTTTTTCTTTTTTTCTCTTGAGCTCCTCACAGACAAGACAAACTTCCCTGAACACTTCACAACAGGAGAACAAAGTCGTAAGTATGGTATCATCTAAGACAGGTGGACGTCTTGAATGGAGTTATTATAATATTTCAAAAACTCAGGGAAGGACATGGGAAGTGGTCATTTGTACAGGTGAATGTCTTGGACAGGTGGCCGTTAGAACTGTTTCGACTATTTTTTTTTCTTCATTCAAGCACTGTAATAATAGATAGCATTTGCAGGGCGCAAATTCCCACTCAACAGCAAGCTCTATGCGTTTTTCAATTTATATTTGTGAGGTGTGCTGCCAAAATGAGCTACTTCTCGGATTTTAGCATTATGGAAATTGATACATCAACTTGATAGGTGAAGTTTGTACAACTTGTAAGAATGGAATAACAACATGGGTGTAGACTTGAACAAAATGGCGTCAATTAAAATTCTATAAATGTGATCCCAGTGTTGATTTTTGGCTGATATCTCCATTTTTGGACTGCGAGAAGCAATTCATTTTGTCAGCACGCCTCACATATTATTACTTCAGCAGACCTGATAGCATTCTGAAACAATCTCAAGTACTTGGGAAGCTCACAGACGAGAAAAACGAGCCTACCTGAACACCTCGAAACAGGAAAACAAAGTCTTGAGAATGGTGCTGTTGTACAGCTGCCCTTCCCCCACAGACACACTCAGGGTCCACAGGAACCGCAGCACAAAGTCTTCCGCCATCGCAAAGTAATAGTAGGCCTGGGGAAACACAACAATAACAAAACAATAACAATAATTATAATAATGATGATAATAACAATAGTAATAAGAATAACAATACAATAATAATGATAATTGATAAGGAGGAGGAGGAGGAGGAGGAGGCGGAGGAGGAGGAGGAAAAGGAGAAGAATTCATGAGCAAGATGTTCCAATGTTCTAAGCCCGGAGGGCAAAATTTTACCGAACAGAGGAAAAATTGTTTCATTCTTTAAACAATCTCATTCAAATATTTAAAAATCTGATTTCCGACGAACTATTTCTTGAGCACAAGCAACCGATATCACAGATCAGGAACCTGCCATAAAAAAAGTGTCGTAGATTAGAGGTGTTACTAGAGAGCAACATTTTTTTAAAAACCACCCGTTTCCGATTTCCAGGGTTTCTCCCAGTTATTTCCCTTCTCGTTCATTTTCATGGTGTTTTCCCGAATCGGGAAATCTGCAAATGAAATTCCCCCCTTTTCCCCAATTTTCCCGGTTGGGTGGGAACCCTGGTATGTGATGATGTGTATCTAAAATTTTGTCAAAGTCTTAGTGTTAGTTTCAGTAAGAGTTTTACGGCACTTGCAACACAATAAGGTCATATATAAGTGCCGAAGATTAGAAGTGTTACAAGAGAGTAACAAACACAAAAAAGAAGGAAGGGAGATAGAGATGATAGATTTTTTATAGGAAAGAAGGAGCAAACCACACCAGAGCATCCGCCAACCACAAGTATATCGAGTGACAACTATTATAAACACACTATTTAAAGCACCTCAGACACCAGATAGCTACCATGAGCTGTCCCGCCAAGAACAAGTGATTATCTTCCGACTAAAAACACAACACATAAGACTGAGACAACATATGTACAGATGTTTTAAACTAGTACAATCACCAAAATGCCAGTGTGGAGAGGCGGACCAAACAGTTGAACACATCCTTCAGCACTGCAAGACACACAGGGCCCTGATACAGGAAACGTGGCCAACCCTACTGACGCTACAAGAGAAGCTATATGGGCCGAGAGATGAACTGAGCACGACGGCCCAATTTATGACAGATACCAGACTTCAAGCGTGATGCGATCGAGAAGAAGAAAGAAGAAGTATCGAGTGACCTTGTATGCGTAGACGACTTCCTCCCGCAGGAAGCGGTTGTCGCCGGCATTGCGGTCCATGAGCCCCCAGTCCATCTTGATGTCCCAGGTGTAGGTGTAGCAGGAGCTGATGACAGCCGAGCCCACCCACAGGTAGAAGAACACGGACGACTGGCGGTAGTCGTCACCGTACAGCTCTGGGGAGCAAAACGGTTGTGTCATGATTAACCCTTAGTACTGGATCTTGATTAACCCTTGGTATACAGTTCTGTGGAACAAAACGGTTGTGTCGTGACTCAAGGAGATTAACCCTTAGTAAACAGTTCTGGGGAACAAACGGTCGTGTTATGACATAAGGACATTAACCCTTGGTTTACAGTTCTGGGGAACAAAGCGATTGTATCGTGATTAACCTTTGGAATACAGTTCTAGGGATCAAAACTGTTGTGTCGTGATTAACCCTTAGTATACAGTTCTGAAGAACACAGACATGTGAGACCCGAAGATTAACCCTTGGTATACAGTTCAGGGGAACAGACAGTCGGGCTTTGACACAAGGAGATTAATCATTGGTAAACAGTTCTGGGGAACAAAACGATTACTTCGTGATTAACCCTTGGTATACAGTTCTGGGGAACAGAAACGGCTGTGTCGTGATTAACCCTTGGTATACAGTTCTGGACAACAAACAGACATGTTGTGAGACCCGAAGGTTAACCCTTAGTATACAGTTCTGGGGATCAGACAGTCGTGTCATGAGACCCGGTGATTAACTCATAGGTCTGCGGTGAACCAGTTCAGCTGCCGCTCTGTATCGCTCTGTTGTTTACAATCGTAGCAAAAATCTACAAAACCACAGCAAATTCGTCATGTCTCAAATCAAACAGAATGTAAATTACCTGGATCATTTAACTCGACTCAGTTTTATGTTTACTATCATGCAAAAAGGCGGTACAGTCGAAACTTGTCTATATCATAAGAGACTGAGCAAACGGTCATTTTTAGTAAGAGTTTTGCAGAATTTGCAACAAAATAAGGTCATATTTGTGCTGAAGATTAGAGGTGTTACAAGAGAGAAACAAGCACAAAAAAGAAGGAAGAGAGGCCAGGACGATAGATGTTGGATAGGTCATATAAGTGCCACAGATTAAAGAACAGATGGGGAAAAGATAAGGGCAATAGATAATTCAGAGGAAACAAGGAGAAGAACCACACCATAACTTCCACCAACCACTCACCTGCAGAGGGGAATATTTCTCAATGACAAATAGAAGAAATAAAAATTTCGGTGACTTGTGACTTGTGCCTAGGTCAACGAGACCAGTCCTCACGAGTGTTCACATCTTGGTCCTTCCCATAGAGCTCCCGCCAACCACCCACGAGTCACACATATAAAAAAAGATTTAAGGAGGAGAGATAAGGAAAATAGATGTTTGATAGGAAAGAAGGCGCAAACCACAACAGAGCACCCACCAACCGCCCATGAGTAAAAAAAGGTAAGGTTGTTCCTGCATCCGATCCGGACATTGGGGATTGCCTTGTTAGTGAGACAACTTCCTGGGCCTTCGGCATATGGTGGTAGGGTGGCCAGTTCCTTTCCACGCCGCCTTTACTTCCCCAACTCAAAGTCAGGTACCCATTAAAGCTGGGTGGGCAGGAGGGGGCGAAAAAAATCTGTGTCCGAACCGAGGCTTCGGAGACGGGCGCACCAACTGCTCTGCCACCGCACCCTCTACCCATGAGTAACATACCAAAAAAAAAAGAAAAAAGGAGAGATAAGGAAGACAAATAATTTGATAGGAAAAAAAGGAACAAATCCCACCAGAGCGCCCACAAACCAACCACAGCCTGG
>NW_004797525.1:520898-542170 GCF_000002075.1 Aplysia californica
GGGGCCTGACTCACCGACTTGGATCTTGTAGAGTGTGGAGAAGAGGACGACGAAGAAGGTGGTGGAGTACTTCCCAGCATTCACGATGTGCGGGAACTTGAGCTTGGTGTCGCGGTAACGCCGCAGACACTGGGCGAAGCGGAACCAGGCGGGAAGGCAGGTGATGATGGCGCGGATGCCGTAGATGTTCCTATTGCACACAGCCTTGCCTGTACACGGCACATGAGGAACACGGCACATGGGGAACACGGCACATGAGGGAAGAGGAGAAGAAAATGTTTAAGAATCTTTTTCGTTTTTTTTTTTAGTAAGAGTTTTACGGCACTTGCAACACAACAAGGTCATAAGAGTGCATAGGATTAGAGGTGTTGCAAACGGCGTAAGAAAGACACAAAAGAAGGAGGGGATATAAGGACGAGAGATGTTTGACAGGAAAGAAGGAGAAAACCACCTGCATGCAAGAATCTGGGTATTGGGGATGAAATCACAATATGAATAAAATCTCAGTATGCCAAATTATTAGCCGGGAAACATGTAACTATGAAAAATAAGACTTAACAGGGGTGGAGGGGAGGCGAGGAGGGAAGGGGAGGAGAGAAGGAAACAATCAGGCACTCACGGTTTTCCCCGAGCCAGTCCACCTCGAAGGCGTAGAAGCAGATGAGGAACTCAAAGTCCAGCAGCACCGTGGCCAGGCTGTTGAGCTGGTCCGCCAGCCAGAAGTCGGCGAACCCCACGTGGTGGAACGGTGCCGTGAAGATGCGGTACTGGAACGACACAACGACAATGGACAATCATTTGTGAGGCATTGGTGGCCAAGTGGTTAGGCTACGGGACTCATAATCGTGAGGTTGCAGGTTCCGGGGTTCGAGCCGCGGGCCCGACGTTGTGTCCTTGGGAAAGGCACTTTACATGAATTTTCCTCACTTCACCCAGGTGGGAATGGGTACCCATCTATAGACAGTGAAAGATTTTGTCAGTTTGTTAGTATTTGAGCGCTTAACCAGCTGCTTGCACTGTATGCTTCCCAGGAAGCTGAGAATGTTTCTGAGTGTTCTATGGTCTGCTGGGGTACTAATATAGTGTAAAGCGCGTAGAGCTTGCTTTCGAGTGGGGATATGCGTTATACAAATGCTATTTATTATTTATCATTATATTGGTGAAATAATGAAATTTTACAAAACATTTTTCCATCCGTTAGGCAATTTTGAAGGGGGGGAGGTTGTAGGTTGTTTTTTGGCTAAACACCTTTGCTGTGAATAAGTAATGATTACAGTGTGGACTTTACTGCAAAATGTTAATAAAAAGACATACAAAATGTAAATTTACAGGTTCCACGGCCACTCAAGCTTTGGAAATCACCAAACTTTGGCGGTCATTTCCTCGCTAAATTTACCTCTGAAACCAGTCGAAAGGAAAATGAACCTGCTTCAAGTTGACATCTATAACTCTATATGCCCAAAAATTTACAAGCATCTGATTCCTTCGCATCTCGACACATATTATTATTACTAATATTATTATTATCATTATCATTATCATTTTTACTACTTCTTCTTCTTCTTCCACTTTCTCGATGACAGCAGCTAGACAGTCAGTCCGATGTCGTGCACAAACTGTGCAGTCCACTATTATTACTACTAGTAGTGGTAGTAGCAGCAGTAGTAGCAGTACAAGTAGTAGAAATAGTCTCAGTAGCAGCAGCAGTAGTAGTAGTAGTAGTAGTAGTAGTAGTAGAAGTGGTAGTGGTGGCAGTGGTAGTTTTAGGAGTAGTAGTAATTAAACAGTATCAGTAGCAGCAGTAGTAGTAGTAGTAGTAGTGGTAGTAGTAGTGGTAGTAGTAGTAGTCGCAGCAGTAGCAATAAAAGTAGCAGTAATAGTAGCAGTAGCAGTAAAAGTAATAGTAGCAGTAGCAGTAGTAGCAGCATAAGAAGCAGTAGCAGTAGCACTAGTAGAAGCGGTCGTCCCTTACACCAGCACTAGCAGTAGTAGCGGTCGTCGCTTACAGAAGCACTCACCAGAATGCGGAGCAGCCACATGCGGGCGCGGTAGTAGAAGAACTTGAGTGGGTTGATCAGCGCGAGGATGAGGAAGCCAGCCAGAGCCAGGGGCATGGACATGGGAGGTAACCCGATAAACTCGCTGTACAGGTACGCCAGCACGCTGAATGCCCAGATCACTCCCAGGAAAGAAGCAAGCTGGAAAAGATTCGAAAAGAAAAAGGTTCAGGTTTTTTTTAAGGGGGATTGGCGGGGGGGGGCCCCGAAAGTCCTGATTCGGCTCAAAACTATGGATTTTAAGTTGTAGGCATTTTTAGCTTCTTCAGCCTCTCTTACAACTATTTCATTGCGTAAGAACACCCAAAAGTCTTATTTCTTCCCATACCGGGCATGTTTGTCACCACAATTTTCTCATAAAGTCGATCTTTTATTTTTCTTTATTGCCCGTTTTTTCGAAACATGTTTTTTTTTATATACTTTTTTGAAAACTCGACTATTTTTCATCCAATCTTCATGAAATTTTCACAGAATGAAGAAAAGATGTAATACTAAAAATTTCTGTGAAGAATTTTCGATGTATGAAATAGATTTTTGTTGGTGATGTTTGGAGTGTGGATTTTCACAGATTTTTTGCAAACATGAATACTACATCAGAAAATAATTCATTAAAAATTTTCTAGTGAAGTTTAGACAAAATTCCTCGCAGAAGTTTGTAGATCTATTGTCTGCCAAGATGCATGCAAAAAAATTATTTATTTCCATGAAAAATAAGTGCGGTATTAATTACGCAAGACATGTCAACAAAATCCAATATAGCCGCCGTATCCATGGAAATGAATTTTTTCTCTCAAATTTGATTGTGGATTATAAGACTCCTTACTATGCTTGTTATATGTGTGAAATTTGGTAACATTCATTTGGTCCACTAATAAGCAAAATAGCCTTCAGAAGCCGCCCCTCTCCTCCCCCCCCTCCCCCCCCCCCCAAAGCCAAGAATGTTTCTGAGCGTTCTCGGACCTGCTTGGGTAACAATAAATATAGAATATAGACTGTAAAGTGGATAGAGCTCGCTGTTGAGTGTGGATTTCTTCATATGTGCTATACAAATGCTTAGTTCTATCTATTATTATTGCCCATCAACCGACTGCAAACAAATCAGACCTCAGCTGTGGGTGGTTGGCGGGTGCTCTGGTGCGGTCTGCTTTTTGTTTCCTATCAAACATGTATCGTCTTTATCTCCCCTTTTTCTTTTTTAAGTTTGTTACTCTCTTGTAACACCTCTAATCTTCTGGCGCTCATATGACTTTATACAGTTGCGAGCGCCGTTAAACCTCTACTAAAAGAAACAAGACCTCAGCTTCAGCTTTCAGAGTACAAATGCAAATATGTGTGCATGTTTGCATGACACATCCATGCATGAGCCTGTGTGTTGAAGAAGGTTTTTAAAAAATTAGGAGCACAACATTATTATTGAGAAGCCAGGGAAAGAAAAAAATCCCAGATTCTGAGGAGGAGAAGAGAAAGCGGAGAAGAAACCTACCTCCAAAAGCTGAGCGTGCGACAGATGATTACGAGGATCGATTTCAAAGATGAGCACGTGATTGACCCCCGATGACCTCCAGCCGTAGGTGTTGACCCCCAGGAGGAAAAGGTCAAAGATGATGAGGAACATGCCCCGGTACATCTGTAGGGCGGCCTCCCAGTCAGCCGAGCGGTCAACGAAGTTTGCTAGACAGAGACAGGAAGTACAACGTTAGAACGAGGCATCGGTAGCCTAGTATAATGATGAATAATAAACAATAATTAAATAAATAATTAATCAATTGCACTTAATCGATCCCCTTGGGGAAAAATTTTTTTGTTTTTTTAATAGAGGCTTTTACGGCGCTCGCAACTGCATAAAGTCATATGAGCGCCAAGGGGTGGATATCAACAGAGAAGTCCTTACAGGTAATCGGGCTTACTCTGCTCACCTTTCTTACTTTAACAGCACAAAGTCCGCTTCGATTATCAAGGCACCCCAACAATAGCGGATCACAAGAGTGTGTCACAAAAGAAGCAGAAGAAAACGATGATAGTAAGGATTAGGAAAGAAAAAGCAGCAGTTCCCTGTTGTAGTTCATGCACAGTTATGAGCGTGACACTGTTGGATCAGCCCATTTACAACTTTACTGCGCATTAGAACAAGAAATGTCCCCCCTTTGGGAATGGCCTAGAGACACCCCAGTGACCACCCATCTAAACCCTGTGTCGATGACACCTAACTAGGCTCTAGACACCCCAGTGACCACCCATCTAAACCACGTGTCACCGACACCTGATTAGGCTCTCGGACTCGCAACCGTCAGCATTCAGCAGAACTTCTCATTCTCACTTCCATCATTTTTTGCTAGCTTTTTGCTTAACAAAGAGAAGTCATACATTCATGATTTCCACATTTTCAACCAACTGGAAACACACCAGACCTTTCTACATTTTCACCTCCTGCATGCAAACTAAATTTGATGTGATGTATGACGCGACTACATGTGAAGCGTGCTGACATAATGAGTTACTTCTCGGATTCAAGCCTTAAGGAAATAGATACACCTCACTTATAGGTGGGGCTTTTACAATATATAAGTATGAAATAATAAAAGACAGGTTACAGTTAAAGTATATTGCATCAATAGAAAATCTACAAACTTGACCTTAATGTCGATTTTGGGCCAATACCTCCATTTGTGGAAAGCGAGAAGTAACTCATTTTGTCAGCTCACCTCACACATTCTTATATATCCTGGGCCAGGAACAGCAGTTTAGCAAGGCTGTATTCAATGAGTAAAAATCTAACCCCCCAAAACAATTCCAAGAAAACAGGCTCAAAATCCCATGTTCAAAGAGTTAAAATATAAAAGATGATAAACATTTGTAAGGCAAATTATAGTTTGTTGCTTGGTTAGTTTAGTTTTAGTAAAGGTTTTACGGCGCTCGAAACTGCATAAGGTCATATGAGCGCCAGAAGGTTAGAGGTGTTACAAGAGAGTAACAAACATAAAAAAGAAGGGGAGAAAAGAACGACAGATGTTTGATAGGAAAAAAGGAGCAAACCACACCAGAGCACCCGCCAACCATTTGTTGCTTTATAAACTCGAGAGACAATTCAGAATGTAATGTAGCACTACACCCACCCATCTCACCTGACACAATGATCACAATGATCAGGACCATAAACATGCCGATGAACAGACCCATCTTGAAGTTGGTCCACGGATGTTGCTGGAGAGGAAAAACAAAAGTACAGAAATAAGTAAGTACATCAAATTTGGATCCGGAAAACCTTCTGTTCTTTGCTTTACCAACAGTTTTACGCCACTAACAACACAAATCGGTCCCTGTCGTTTTACGCAAGAAAAATTCTGAAATTATGCAAACTGAGCCCAAAAATGTGAAATTATGCGATTCTGTTAGATTTAACAAAGAATGATAGGAAAATAATCAGAAATTATGTAAAAAATGATCAAATTTTGCTAAATTATGCGGGGTACATAAAACCAAGGGGACAGACAAATAGATTATCTAAGTGTCGAAGATTAGAGGTGTTACTAGAAGGTAATATAAGAAAAGAAGGAGGAGAGATAACGATAAGAGATGTTTGACAGGAAAAAATGAAAAAACCTCAATAGAACGAACACCCGCCAACCACCCACTGTAAACTTTTTTTCTGGACATAATACGAAACCTAACACTTATTCAAAAGATCTTGGTAAGGCATCCATTAGGAGAACTATGAGAGCTGATTATAGCATGAATCAGCCCAATTACAATTACAATTCTACTGTGCACAAGGGAGTGAATGACAAGCCTGCAAGATGGCGCTCCCGCCAGCTGTTGCCGAGGGATGTCAGTTACCAACCGACAAACCAAGACGACAGCTGCAGAATGCGTCGACCCACCTGGAACACCAGGACCTCAACAACCCTGCTGGGACATTTCAGTGACCCACTTTCAGCACTTTTCAAGGACCCCCGGGGCAAGTGTTGAGTTCCTGCATGCTGTCGGCATCGCTAACCGTTTATGACCCCACAATGCCAGAAGAAAGAGAGAGAGAGAGATTGTGCATAAGAACATGGTTGATGTTCCCCCTTTGGGAACGGCCTAAAGACACTTCAGTTAGTAGCCCCACCCCAGGATTGGGGGTGGAATTATAACGACACTGTCAAAGACTTGCCTCAGACAACCACTTTCCTCCCTAGCAATGGGTGGCCATCGTGGACAATTTACACTGGAAAATCTTAATTACTTGACCAGCTCTCCAAAGGACGGACAAAACATAGAAAATCTACAATTCAAAATTTGAACTGCAGCCTTTTACCTCATCACCAAGAGGGGGCACCCGGAGTCTCTTCATGGCTTTGGAGCGGTCACCTCCCTCCAGCTCACTGGTCACACTTTGCTGAGAGGTACAGAAAATCAGATGATAATAAAAATAATAATACCAATAATAATAATAATAATAATAATAATAATAAAATAGCAATAATAAAAAATAATAATCATAATAATAATATCAATAATAATAATAATAGATTAATCCTATTATTGATAATAATAATAATAATAATAATAATAATAATAATAATAAAAATAATATAACAATAATAACAATAAAAATAATAATAATAGATAGCGTTTAAATAGCCGATATCCACTCTAATGACAGCAAACTCTTTTATTCTTTTAAGGTGAAGTTTTGATAAGCAAAAAAACCAGTATAATTTTGACAAATAATTTTTTTAAAACAGTAGAAATTTAATTTTAAAAAACTTAGAAATTTTAATACGAAGAGAAAACGGTTCAATTTTGATTTTAAAAACAGTTAAATTATTATTATTAGAAAAAAAAAACCAGGTCATAAACCGGCACCTCCACATCCTTGATGAGATGGTCCACTTCCTTGTTGGTGTAGAACGGAGCAGTCTCCACGTGTGCCTGCCGCCACTCTGCCCCGTGGGTCGTCTGCAACATCTGAGAGGCACAGGAAGGAAAAGAGAATGCTTGAAAGACACTGGCCGAGTTTAGTTTTGTTTTGTTTTAGTCAAGAGTTTTGCGGCACTATTATTAGTGCCAAAGATTAGAGAAATTACCACAGAGTGCCATAAAAAGTGGGTAAGAGATCAAGGGGAAGACCGCATGGAACCTGGAGAAGAATCACAGAAATCGATGTACAGAAAAGTGGGAAGACATGGAATAACATCAAGAGGCTAGCCCAGGATAGGGAAAGGTGGAAAGTGTTTGTCCGTGGCCTATACCCTGGTGCAGGGTGAGAAAGGCAATGATGATGATGACCATAAAAAGTAAAGAGGTTTCAGTTTAATTTTAGTGAGGGTTTTACTATTTACTGCCCTTGCACAACGCACAAAAAGGTCAATTTAGTGCAGAAGATTGGAGGTGTGCCTAGAGAGTAACATATAAAGGAAAAAAAGACAAATGTGTCGTGGGTGGTTGGCGGGTGCTCTGGTGTGGTTTGCTTCTTCTTTCCAATAAGACATCTATCGTTCTTATCTCCCCTTCCTCTTTTTTTATGTTTGTTACTGTCTTGTAACACTTCCAATATTCTGCCGCTCATATGACCTTATGCAGTTGCGAGCGCCGTAAAACTCCTACAAAAACAAAGACAAATGTGTCACGTCGTGGTGGAATCAGGCGCTCGTCAGTTTTTGGGCATGTGGAGTTATCGATATCATGTGAAAGCTGATTTATTTGCCTTGCTTCCAATGAAATAAATATTCATTTATCTCGAATAGAACTCAAGATATCTGTTTGAAGGAAGTGAAGTCGCCTGGTTTCAGTAGTGAAACTAGCGAGAAAATGGCCACCAAAGTTTGGTAACTCCAATAGCTAAAGAGTCTTTGAAAACTAAAAAATGACAAATTTTATGCCTTAAATCAATGTTTTGTAGTAGAATTCATGTGGAAATGTGTTTTTATATGGACTTAAAAGAGGTTAAGTCAAAAAACAAAAAAACCAATTGATCAAAATTTCCATACTGATCGAAAAATGCCTGTTTCTCCGATTTTTTTATTTTGACGAGCGCCTGACTTCACCACGCTGCCTCACAAATAGATGTTTGACAGACAAGAAGAAGAAAACCCCGCCAGAGCACGAGAAATGAGAAAACACACACAGAAGTGAGTGAGGAAACTTGACTACATGACAGTAGCTCATGCAGCACACTCACCTTGTCGTGCTTCTTGAGAATCTTCCGGAATCCGGTGAAGTTGAGCGTCTGGTAGTTCTGCAGTAGGACCAGGCTCAGGTAGAACTCGGAGAAGGCCAGCTTCAGGTCGTGCAGCTTCCGCATGGAGGACATGGCCTGACCTTTCACCTCTTTGTCCTGCTCCACAGATATAAGTAGCCGAGTGAGTAGTGAGTTTATTAGTATAAACGCTATCTATTATGTCTTTTATCATATCATCATTAGTATAATTTATTGTTGTTATTATTGTTATATTATTATTATTATTGTTATTATTATTATTATCATTATCAATAATATGATTAATCTATTATTATGATGATTATTATTTTGTTGATTATTGCTATTTTATTAGTATTAATATTATCATTATTATTGGTATTATTATTTTTACTATTATCTGTTTTTCTGTACCCCTCAGCAAACTCACTAATGGTTTCGCCATTGACGAATGTATAACGATATTCTAGGACCACCTCTCTAACAGGATGACTCAAAAATATAGTCAAGAAGGGGTTGGTGACATCATAGGGGTAATGGTGGGTGATCACTGCGGTGTGTCCTTTAGCAAGACACTATAACACTAGCCCCCCCCCCCCCCCCCCCCCCCCAAAAAAATCAGGGTGCTGCTCAGATGTGAATAGCAAGGCATGTTTGGGACATTGTTCTGTCTTGCTGTAATATTGAGTATTTGTGAGGCAGTGTGGTGGAATCAGGCTCTCGTCAATATTTGGGCATGTAGAGTTATTGGTATCATCTTAAAGCTTGTTCACTTGTCTTTACTTGGATGAAAAAAATATCCATTTATCTTAAATACAAGTCGAGATATTTGCGAATGAAGGAGGTGGGGGTCACCTATTTTCAGAGGTGAAATTAGTGAGAAAATGGCCGCCAAAGATTAGTTATTTCCTTAGTATAAGAGTCCGTGGTAACTGAAAATTTACATTTTTTGTGTCTTTAATCAATGTTTTTCCGAAAAATCCACAGAGAAATGAGTTCTTAAAAGGGCATGAAAGGTGTTGAGCAAAAAATTAAAAAATTGATAAAAATTCACAAACCTGCCGAAAAATGCAAGTTTCTTCACTTTGATTATTTTGACGAGAGCCTGATTCCACCACGCCGCCTCACATTTGGTATTTTTGCTTGTGTATCTGTGTGTTTAATTATGTGTTTATGTACATATGTTCGCATTTGTTATCAAAATTTCCCCCATCAAATCAATAAAATGTAATTTACAGATCTATTTTAAGATTTTTTTTTTTTTGGTCAGAAAAACAAATCTATTTTTTACATTTTTTCAAAATATAATTTGTCAGAGAAACAAACAAACAGAGGCTGACCTTGAAGAGCTGTAAGTTGGCCACGCTGGTGCGACGTCGTCGTAGCTGTGTGTGTCGCTGGTGGTGCTGGTGGTGTGTCAGGAACACCTGCAGCTCCGCCTTCAAGTTGGCGTACTTCCTGTTGGCCTCTGACAGTTTCTCTGTTGATCAACGTACCACAAGGTTTCATAATCACCTCTCTAACAGTTTCTCCATTGATGAACGTAGAACAATATTCTAGGACCACCTCTCTAACAGTTTCTCCATTGATGAGCGTATTACAATATTCCAAGATCACCTCTCTAACAATTTCTCCATTGATGAACATATTTATCAATATTTTAGGATCACTTTTCTAACAGTTTCTCCTTTGATAAACGTAGAACAATATTCTAGGATCACCTCTCTAACAGTTTCTCTGTTGACAAACGTACCACTACTTTTCATCATCATCTCTCTAACAGTTTCTCCGATGATTGACATACAACATTGTTTCATAAACAACCTCATCCAGGAGAGTGTTCACTAGACAGTATCTGTTAGAATGATTGCCAGTAAACCTACGAAACTATATTTTTCCAAAATACATAATCAGTGAACTCTTCAAATTTATTAAGCTAAAGATTTGTATTTTTCTTTAATTGCAGTTTCTTAATCTGTAGTATCCACTGCATGTGCTCGAGAAATATTTTCTAGAAATTCAAATTTTAAATATAGAAAAAAAAAGCAAGAAAACATACATTATTCATATAATTTTACAAAGAATGAAACACTTTTTTTTCTCTTCTGAAAAATGTTGCTTTCTAAGCATGTAACAGTTCAACACAGCTCATAGACGGTATACTAAATTTACGCCACATGAATCAGCCAGACACACGAAGAGGATTGAATACGGTGAGAGTGAAAAAAGGACTACACAAATATCTTTGAATACAGGGTTCCTGCCATGAACTTCCCACCACATTCAAGGAGATTTCAAGGAGGTTTCAAGGATAAATTTTAAAAATTCAAGGAGATTTGGTCAAGAAATTCATGCCCAAAGTCTATTTCCGATAAGCATAATTTGTCCGAAAGGAATCATAGTTTCGATTTAAAACAAAAACTTTGTTCATGTCCAATTTGGCAAAATTCAAGGAGTATTCAAGGAGGTTCTTCAAATTCAAGTAGTTTTCAAGGAGATTTTTCCTTGAATGTAAATTCGAGGACTCCTTGAATTCAAGGAGGCTGCAGGAACCCTGTTTGAAAAACACGATATAGTTCACTGAACTCATGCACAACATCACCACCTAGAATGTTTTTTTACCAACACTCTCTACATAAACAATGTGCACAAAGTCAAAAGTTTTCATTTGCATTCATCTCTGGAAACAAAGTTTAAACCAAATAACATTATTCAAATAATAATCTAAGAGTTGGACTCACCTAGGAAGAAGGTGTTGATTTTCGACAGCTCAGTATCACAAAACTGAAAAAACTTTTCCGCAAACCTGGCAAAGTAGCGCTGTATTGTGTTTGAGTCAGTCACTGAAAAGTATTTTAACCAAAAAAAACATTACAAATGTCTCAACATAAAAACAGCAACAGCTAATACTATAACAAACAGAGCGAAATCTTTTTCAGCAGCTTTTCATATACTTTTAAAAATCTGTTCAGTCCAGGAATTCTCCTCCTCTTCTACCTGATACTTGAATTCCTCACTATATATCAATTGTATCCATTGTTAGCAATATCCAGGGATGCCAAAAGATTTTTTATTAAAAAACCCTGAAATTGAGGGGAGCATCACACCTCACCTCACACAAACCTTGTAAAGTTTTCAAATGAGCACACAAAAACATCTCTCTTACCTACCCCCTTTCCTTTGCAAAGGTATGGGAACTTTGTTTCATCAATTCAGGTAATATTATATCTGTCTTGAGAAGAACGACCTTATGTCAGTGGCCTTGTTCTTCAGGGATGCCAACTGATTTTTGAAAAAAAAAAAAACAACTGAAAAAGCCAGAAAAACCTGAGATTTGGCATCCCTGAATATCATTGCTGACATTGTGTTCTAGTTCTAGCTTGTCTTTTGTTTTAGTTTTAGTAAGCATTTTACGGCACTTGCAACACAATAAGGTCATATAAGTGCCGAAGAATAGACGTGTTACAAGAGAGTAACATACACAATAAGGAGGAGAGAAAAGGACGATAGATGTTTGATAGGAAAGAAGGAGCAAACCACACCAGAGCACCCGCCAATCACCCACAAGCTTGTCTTCAGTTGGTACCAAGAATGAAAGAACCAGTTGAGAAAATAGCAACACCCAAGAGAAGTAGAAGAAGCACTCCAGAATACAAAGTAAAAAAGCAAAAAGAAATACGGTAAACACACAGAGCAGAATAGAACAAGACACACACAACAATATGTCATGACACACGTGAGCCATAACAAGATCAGCCTGTCTGTCAGTGAGTCTGTCTGTGTATGTCTGTCTGCCTATCTGTCCATCCATTCATCTGTCCATCCGTCTGCCGGTTTATCACTATCCGTCTACCTGTTTATCACTCTCCTAACTTTTTCCCCAAGTGCACCCATCTACATACACAAAAAAACAATCATGTTCCCAAATGCTCACATAATAATAATAATAATAATAAATAGCATTTGTATAGCGCATATCCCCGCTCAACAGCAGGCTCTATGCGCTTTACACTATATTATTACCCCAGCAGATCATAGAACACTCCGAAATATTCTCAGCTTCCCTGGAAGCATACAGTGCAAGCAGCTGATTAAGCGCACAAACACTAACAAACTGACAAGATCTTTCGCTGTCTATAGCCGGGTACCCATTCCCACCTGGGTGAAGTGAGGAAAATTCGTGTAAAGTGCTTTTCCCAAGAACACAACGTCGGGTCCCTGACGGGATTCGAACCCACGACCTTACGGTTGCGAGTCCGAGAGCCTAACCACTAGGCCACCGATACCAAATACACTAAGGCACAACTGATTTGTTTTAAACACACACACACACACACATACACACACACACACACACACACACACATACACACACACACACACACACACACACGCACACACACACACACACAAATTCTCACCCTCTGCAGAAGGAGCCTGCTCTTGCGCATCGTACAGCATTTCTTTCATCAACTGAGATTGAGAGAAAAAGAAAAAATACCAAATACAACAGTCTCCTCTACATTTTTTCTAGTAAACATCAAGTAAAAAAGAAGTTACTAACCCTTTAAGCCCAATTCGCGTATATTTTCAGCAGTGCTTGTACCTCCCACCATCCCAAGAGTGTATATCCTCAGTTTCGCAGGGTACCAAATTTGCACATTTTTCTAAATTAGCGAACCTAATTAAACTTTAATTTTCATAATATTGGTTCATTTACCTTTAAACATTGTTATATCTTATTATCTACTCTTCATTACAAAGATACTATACTGCTTTTTACAATGCATGCCTCTTTTTCTGAAATACCGTTGTATTGGCTGGGACTGTGGTCAGGGAGTGCACAAAAATGGCTGGGGCTGGAAGGGTTAACAAAGAACACGAGTACTCTGAGTACCTAGTAGAAGGTGAGCATTGGGGTGTCAGAAAGACCAATGAATATGTATTGAGTATTTCATATAGTGTAGATCTATATTGTATATTATTATGTATTTGCATGTGCTCACTCATAATGAAGTGTATGCGTGTGTGTGTATGACGAGAGAGAAGGTGTGTGTGAGTGTGTGTGTGTGTTTGAGTATGTGTTATGTGTATACGTGTGTGTGTGTGTGTGTGTGTGTGTGTGTGTGTGTGTGTGTGTGTGTATGTGTGTGTGTGTGCGAGTGTGTGTGTATTTGAGTATTTGTGTGTGTGAGAGTGTGCGTGTGTGTGTGCGTGCATGTGTTTGTGTATTTGTGTATGTGAGAGTGTGCGAGTGTGTGTGTGTAGGTGTGCGTTATTTCTTCTGGGTGTGCATATGAGCAGAGATTAGTATTTCACAGAAAGTACAGTCTTGTTCATTTATGAACTTGCATTTGCATCTGTTATAAAGCATCAAAAGTTGTATTCCCACACTTGAAGGCACTACTATAAAAAATCATCTACATCATTGCTATTATTACCAATGGACACAAACTTACATAAAGGGCCAATTTGCATTTCCTAAAATAGGTGGCCTAATTATAATATAAGAAAACGCTTTTCAAACCGTAATGAGCACTGTAATTTGAAATGCCTCTTCAGTGGAGAAAGTATTTCCTAACATAAGAAAGACTGCACACCGTTTCAAGGTCTGGGCACACCCCTCTTACTGCAAAAGAACCATGACTACTCTGACAACATACACAGCTCCGGAACCGATACTTAACATTTAAAAAATCTGCAATTTAAAAAAAGGGCAGTTATACGGGGGGAAAAGTTTTCTCTCAAATTATGAGCATGTCATACAAGATCCATTTTCCAAAATCAGCTCAGATTCAGGGACAGGAGTCGAAATCCTTAAAAAAGAGCATAGCAATAAGAAAATTACAAGAAAACAATAATGGTAATTGCATTTATAGAGAGATATAAATTAATTAATATCATAATGGCTCCTTAGGTCAGTGACAGACCATCTGGAACAGCTTTAAAGTTTGTTGGTGGTGGTTTTCCAGCCACTGTTCTCTCCTATGCAGTGTCCTTTTTTAGATATAAATGCAATTATGTTTATTTTAAGTGAAATGAATGAGTTTTACACCCCATTGCCCCATCAACACAATTTAGATCATTTAGGAGGCGGGCTTCCAACCTACCTGTCAAGGGCTGAGAGGGATACATCCCTGCAGAAAGACCAATATACTTGATAAAAATTTCTCCCGGACCCGATTGGGAATTGAACCCTGGTCTCCTGATCCTGTATGCCATAGTGAAGAGCCTAACCCCTTCACATCAGACGCCAGTAATTATCATTAATTATCATCAGACTTGCAAACCCAGTCAGGGACACTTAGTGTCGTGACATCGGATTACGCAACAACGCCCAAAAATGGCATCCAGTGAGACTGAACTTGATGTAGTGTAGAAAACGTCTTTTCAGATCCCACAACTGCCAAATCTGAAACAATCCTGGAAAATTTGGGACAGTTGGAAAGACTGTTTTAACTGTATAATCAGAAGAAAAAAAACCCAACAACCAAAAACATAGCAACAGCAGCGAAAAAAATTATGCAGAATTATCTGTGGGAGAAGCTCTCTCACCTCATACTGGATGTACTGTTTCCTCCACTCAGGGGTGATGTGGGCGCCAAGATGTTCCGCAAACTTCATCTTTGCTTATATCTCACTACTAGTCCACTAGATTTATTCAAATGGAAGTCTGACCATATATCAATCTTGATGTTGTTTCAGCCTAGTCCTCAGAAAAACATCATTCTTGCACAGATGCTGTAAAAGATAAAAGTCAGAATGAGCAATAACTGAAAACAGAGGTATCACGAAAGAAACAAAAGGAGCGTTTTACTCCAACAAAAGTTGCAGGGCTTATATATACAACAAAAGCTTCACCAAAAAGTAACATGATTCTAGTCTCTACTTTTTAACCCCCTCATTGCATCACACGAGACTGTCTAAACTTCTTGGCAAGACTAAAAAACAGGTCTGGCAGAGAAAGGTTAGAAGAGAAATTTGCTGAAGTCACAGACACAGCACACTGAGACAGGACAATAATAATAATAATACTAGATAGCATTTGTATTGCACAAATCCCCACTCAATAGCAAGCTCTATGCGCTTCACAATCTATACTATTACCCCAGCAGACCTGAGAGCATTCTGAAACAACCTCAACTTCCTGGGAAGCATGCAGTGCAAGCAGCCGTTTATAGGCGCTAAAACACTAACATACTGACAAGATCTTTCGCTGTCTAAGGCCGGGTACCCATTCCCACCTGTGTGAAGTGAGGAAAATTTGTGTAAAGTGCCTTACAATCACTGTAAAGTAAATATATAAGCTCTACTTTCAACTTCCTACAGCACCAACAGTGACGATGCTTCCAAAAAGCAAAGGTTGTCTGACAATTTGACCTCAGCAGCATGTTCCCCCACCCCCCCCTCCCAGTTCAGATGGGGATACCCGGCTGTACCACATAAAGTCTCTGTTTACAGGCCACAGTTCAGCTGTACAGAAAGCACAGCAATAGAAAGCATCAGGTTACAAGTTCTGCCCAGTGTGTGCTTACAACCGTGACCAAAGGTAACTGCTCCCTTGCTTCTCAGAGTCTTCACACAAAACATGATACCTCCTCACAAAAAGGGAGGGATTTCTCCCAGAGTATTAGTATACTTTAAGTTAGGCTTTACAGCATTTGCAACACAAATAGGTCAAATAAGTGCAAGAGATTAGAGCTGTTACTTGAGAAAAGCATACAAAGTAAAGAAGGAAGGGAGTTTAATAAAAACATTTTAAAAAACAATACAAACTAAAAAAAACACAAAATCTAAAAATGAAAAATAAGAGACATTTTCTTGCATTTCTTTACTGAAAAGTAGGAATAAGTAGTACTTCAAGTTCAAACATCTTCAACACATCCGTAGTGAGTCGGGTACACAAAATATCAAAGGAAAGAATATGTGTAATATTTCTATTACAAATTAGAAATGCTCCAACCTAATTTTTCAATGAGAAAGAAAACCTCATATCACAATCATAACACGACAGCATTCTCCATCAACTGAATTATTTAGTACAAAGGTACTAGATTGGAGGACAACATGCACAAAATTGACCACCACAATTTGTTGGCTGAAAGCAACTTTAGATGTCTGTTTATAAGTCTTGTAATGTGCAGCAACTTAAAACAATTTATTTTTTTGGCTTGGCTAACTTGTCCAGAGAATTAAGGAAACATTCAAAATCTCAACCCATTAAGAAAAATCATGTTGGCCTATTACAAAGGAGTAGAAAAATATCGAGCCGTAAAAATGCACTGCTTTAACTTTAGTGAAACACACACAAATGTTGATTTTAATTGACAGAAATCTCAGAATGGGACTGGAAATTGAGACCATACCAAAAATGTTTGTCAAAATCCTATATCTCTATAGCCACGAGTGCCTGGTATTCTGCCACCAAGAGGCAGAACACCATCACTGCACATTTCATCATTTTGATAAAAACACAACAACAGTGCAAGACTTTTATTATTGAGATCAGTCACTTCCATACAGAAATATATATATTTCACCACTTTAAAAACTATTATTTTAGATCATGTAAATTAGATATGTCATCTTGCCTTTCACATAAAAACAATGTGCGACTACAAGTATTATTATAAACCAATAAAACCAAAAAACTTAATTTTGTCAGATACACAGCTCTATCTAGGGACAGCAGTTTTTCCCCCCAACTCCCTCCAACTTAGTGAGCCACACCTACCATAAGCATCAGGGGAAGTGACATGGGAGATGATGTGTTGTCTCTTACTTTAAAACAAACTCTTGCTGACTTTGCAATACATTTTATTTATAAGCACATTACTCTACTTCTATTACAAGATTACGTCTGGCATCCAGGCGTTTTCAGAATGCACGTGGTGGTGACAGGACTCCCTTATCTATCTCGATCTGCAATCCGTCAAAAAAGTGCGGGAACAATGGACAGTCGGCTGCCAGTGAACACATCAAACACTATTTCAAGAAGGTACTTGTGTTTAGCTTAGAAGTACTTAGGCCTACATAGATTCAACTATATCTCAACATCTCGATCAAGTGCACTCAGTGACTCATTGCTCTTTTACATGTATCACGATGTTTCATGCCTGCACTTTTGTGCCAGCCGTGGGAACAGAAAGAAGAAGTTCACACTGCTGCAAGCAAATGTACGCCTTGTATATATGTTAAACAGCGCGGTGGAAACAGGCTCTCGTCAATTTTTGGGCATGTAGAGCTACTGGTGTCATCTTAAAGCTTGTTCACTTGTCTTTATTTGGATGAAAAAATATCCATTTATCTTGAATACAAGTCGAGATATTTGCGAAAGAAGGGGGTAGGGGTCACCTGTTTTCAGAGGTAAAATTAGAGAGAAAATGGCCGCCAAAGATTATTTATTCCCTTAGCTTAAGAGTCCGTGGTAACTAAAAATTTACATTTTTAGTACCTTGAATCAACGTTTTTCAGAAAAATTAACACAGAAATGAGTTCTTTAATGGGCATGAAAGGTGTTGAGCCAAAACACAAAAATTTAATAAAAATTCACAAACCTGTGGAAAAATGCAAGTTTCTTCATTTTGATTATTTTGACGAGAGCCTGATTCCACCACGCTGCCTCACATATATATACGTGGCTCATGACCAGTCTCATGGACACATTTGTCTGGTTTTTATAAATTAAAAAACATGTCATGATAAAATGCAGGACACCCAGTCCTGCATCTTAGCACAGACTTTGTGCGAACATGAATATTTTATAATCTGTTACAACGCAGGTCTAGTGCTTTAAAAATGCAAATCTCCCTTTCTCTTTCTCCTGTGCTCTCACTCAGTGGCCTAGTGGTTAGGCTCTCGGACTCGCAACCGTAAGGTCGTGGGTTCAAATCCCGTCAAGGACCCGACGTTGTGTCCTTGGGAAAGGCACTTTACACGAATTTTCCTCACTTCACCCAGGTGGGAATGGGTACCCGGCTATAGACAGCGAAAGATCTTGTCAGTTTGTTAGTGTTTGAGCGCTTAATCGGCTGCTTGCACTGTATGCTTCCCGGAAAGCTGAGAATGCTTCGGAGTGTTCTATGGTCTGCTGGGGTAATAATATAGTGTAAAGCGCATAGAGCCTGCTGTTGAGCGGGGATATACGCTATACAAATGCTTTCTATTATTATAATTATTATTACTCTCATTCTCTCTCTCTCTCTCTACATATAATATATATATATATTATATATATATATATATATATATATATATATATATTATATCAGATTACACATTTAATTCGTTTTTCAGACCAACAAAATTAATTATTTATACTGTTTTGTAACAATAGAATTTCCAGCCATCTCCATTGGCCTGAAAAAAAACCCCAAAGCCTACTAGATCTACTACCACCAGTATATCAATCTTAATTCTGGGTTGGGGTCAGGAGGGGTACGTAGGGTAGGGCTGGATTCTGCTCGGTTAATCGAAGGCTTGCAAAGCAGCGGACGTCTTACGCTAGAGGCTTGCGAGCAGGCTTGTGATTTGATTTGCCTCCCGCTTGCTACCGGAGGGAACTTCCGGTGAGTTGTGACTCGCGGACAGTCCTGCTGTACTGTGTCGTGACGTCGCGAACTCTCGTGGCAGTGGGCTCAGTACATATTACAGAAGATTCTCTGGTTATTTGCGTTGAGAGGCTTGCACCAAAAGTGCAAGATTGGTTGGGGTTTTTTCATAGTTCGGTTGTAAAAAAACAAAAAGATCTATTCAATGCACTTAAAAATTAATATTGGATCGGCTATTCTTATGATGTTAAGGCCTGTTTATTTTTAATGTGCACGAGCCAAGCGCTTTATCGTTGCACGCAAAAGACCTCAGTTCGATTCCCGTATGGGGAACAATTTTTACTGAGAACCTCCGTCTTTCTGCTTGGGCGTTGTTCCCTCTCAGCCCAGGTTGGCCCTGACATTGGGTTGAAGTAGGCCTAGCCCGTCTCCTAAGTGTTCTGTATTATGTCACTGTGAGTGTAACACATCTACAAAATAGGTTACATACATACGATACAAAAGCCAATCACAACGACCCCTGGAGTTTTCCATTTTAGGGTAATCTAAGTCAACTTATTCTTATTACTACCAGAAACCTAGGTCTCTGTTACTACAATACCACGCTCTCTCTCACTTATCCATTCGCTAAGCTGATCAACGGCGGGAAGTTAAAAATAACCAGCTCTCTACGCCTTGCACCAAAACAAGCCCAGCCTCTCCCTTCCTCCACGGTTCAAAGTTCACACAACGAGCAGTACTTGCTGTTTGAACACATCGAGCTGTCTTGTCGCCATCGAGCTGTCCTACGCCATCAAGCTGTACCGCGGCGTGCCGCTCGCTTGGTGTATCGAGACAGTACAAGTCAGCAGGTCAGGTTTCGAGCTTGTCCTGGGGCAAATCTCTAGGCCTAGCGCAAATCAGTACTGTGTGAATTGTGGGGCCTGTGGCTGCGGTCGGGACTTGAGGCTTGCGCAGGCCTTCGATTAATCGAGTAAACTACAGCGCCACGCCGCGCAGTGACTCTGTGGGCGAGATCTCTCACTCTCCCCCTCTCTCTTTTTCTGACGTAAGTGGCTTCGCGGATTGCAAGCAGGGTGGGGATGATGAGGGGGCCTGACACGAGTGGCTTCGCGGATTGCTAGTTGCTGTGGACTTGAAGTTTAGACTAGACCAAGGAGGTTACAGTTTGCGCTAGACTCAACTTATCATGCTAGTGATTTGATTTGATGATATTTTGACCTAGTGATTTGAGGCTTGTGACTTGAACTAGGGGCTTGTGAGCACGAGCGGGTTTGCTACCAGGGTACAGCCCTAACGTAGGGGTAGAGGGAGTAGGCTGGAAAGTACGAGTACGGTTCGGGTTAGGACTAGATAGATTAGATATCTAGAGTCTATGTCAGGGCTCCCCTTCTCAGGCCAACATAAGAGGTTCCTTCATCCTTTGGTATTCTATCTTCAGGGGAATTTAAACCTTTGTTTTAGAAACTTAAAGGGTTGTTGGATGTCTGAAAAACTCATCCTCAAAAGTAAATTATCTCCTAATTTTATAGAAGAATTTGTGCATGCAAACATTTAACTTACATGCATATTCACACAGACACACACAGAATGACCATGAGTAAGATTGAAAGCTAACGATTTTTAATTAACTGTAAGGTTTCAAAGTAAAAATAAGAAATAAGTAATATTGACTAGAATTAGAGTTGTGTTTACTTGGAGGGGAAGGGGGGGGTGGTGGTTGGGTCAATAAAAAATCAAATGAAGTTGACAAACCAAAAGGCATCAATTCCGACTGTAATACACAAAGAAAATAAACTGATTCATTATTTTCAGAGCCATCCCAGAGTTCGCATTCCAGTCTTTCTTGTTTAAAAAAAAAAAAATTTACGGTGGACAATTCATGTGTTTACTAGTGTTAAAGAAGGATGGGGGCAGACCTGCCACTCTATGAAATCTAAAAGTCAGGATCTCTGGTGGAAAAATTAGGATCAATGACAAATCACCAGAGTGACTGTCAAGCTGACTTAAAATTTTTCTATGGGTGTCTATATGCGCTCTGTGTGTGTGTATATGTGTGTGTGTGTGTGTTGCCAGAAACTGCGCACCTGATAAGTAGGTCGACAGCTTGTAGTGTCTGACAAAAAGTGACTGCCGCGCCGTGTATGTGTGTGTGAAATATTATCAATTGTCATATCATTGACTCGGCTTCGCGACAGAAAAAGGAAGGAATGATGCTCACCAGACGCACACCACACCTATGTGTTTTAAAGCGTAGGCAAACCCCAGAAATGAAATTTAAATTTTAAAGAGTAGGCTCGCGCACAACACCAAAACTTAAAGGGGGTAATCTGCAGGTTTATTGCGTAATGAACTCACATCTGTGCGTAATGAGGAGCCCTTTTATGTGTGTACTCTAAACTGGATTACCCAAAATTTCGGCGCTTTCCGGTACTTCCCACCCCGCAAATGTTCATTTTGTTATTCGCCGGTTTTGGCCCCAAG
>NW_004797525.1:542892-544172 GCF_000002075.1 Aplysia californica
CTCTCTCTCTCTCCCCTGCCCACAGACAAAATTGTACGCTTTTAGTAGGCTACAAGTACAGTTGTAATGGAACGTTTGTCCACAGCACAGAATTCTACAATTTTTCTCTTATCACAGTGTAGAATTGTGTGGTTTAGGGTGAACGCAAAAATTGTTGACACGCGCACCGGGTGAGAATAGCCACAAGACCCGCCTGCACCGGGTGAGAATAGAGGTGGCCCCCAAAATTCTCTCTCTCCCTCTCTCTCTTAGCTTTCTCTCTCTCTCTCCTCTCCCAAGAACCCTCAACCTCAAAATTCTCTCTCTCTCTCTCTCTCTCTCTCTCTTTGCCATGCCAAAGTCTGCATCATTCATTTGTCTAGATTCTAGATTAACTCGTTAGTCTGAATAACAAAAAAGTCAAAGTAAAAAAACCCAGTAATTCTGAATGATGAAGACTGAACTGAACTGAACTATTCAACTAAATCTAATGATTAGCTCATATCTTAGAGAAGACCTACTTGCTCGTCAGCTGATGGTGACGTCCAACCGTATATAATGCAACTCGAGTAACTTAATTTAATATTTCTTCTCTTTCTGCAAGAAAAAAACGACCACAATAACAACCAGCCCACTTCCTCGACTGTTTACATTTAGTTTGAAACAGGAAGTCGTAAAACGTCATGAGCCCTGGTGTGTGTACTTCGTCACAGTAACTACACAAAGCTTTCGGATAAACCCGTACGTTGTCTGCTAGAAGACTGTGACTTCTACAATGGGTGGGGCAGCACTGTGACACCGACTCGTGTATGGAATGGTACATATTTCTTACATAGACTCTTTAACATTTCTGTTGATAACCAATGAATGTAAATTCAATATATATGTAGATTCTAGTTCATAAGGTCAGGAGTATCGAATTCTGAGAGTATAAATTATCCGTGTGCCGGAGTTAATGTGAGTGGAATGTTCAGGTGAGATCGTCCCTACTTTCTGTTTTCATTGTCTAATGTATCGTGCGTTCCGTGCGTTTTTCTTCGCTCTCTCGTGGAGCGTCGTGTGGACGACTTTCAGTGCGCTCCTCTTGCTCTTAATATAAGTAACGTTATTAAAAGTCGTTCAATATAGGATACAAATTCTGATTCTTCGCAGCATATTATTATGGCCTAATATTCAACCAACAGCCAACATGCAATTAATAGCCTTCTAGATCTATAGGCCTACAAAGTGTAAGAGGGATCCATTTTTAAATATGCCCATTCCTTTATAGTTCAAATATTGTTTTTTTGTGGGGGGGGGGG
>NW_004797525.1:545166-553848 GCF_000002075.1 Aplysia californica
TGGTGGTGGTGGTGGTGGTGGTGATGGTGGTGGTGGTGGTTGTTGTTGTTGTTGTTGTTGTTGTTGTTGCTGTTGTGATAATGGTAATATATAGAACCGTGTCTTCTTCTCGTTCATCTAAATAAAATGAACAGCCCAGCCTCTAGTTTGAAAGCTGCCATTCGCCGTAGGTCCTACTTTCCTATCAAACACCTATCGTCCTTATCTCCCCTCCTTCTTTTTTATGTTTGTTACTCACCTGTAACACCTCTAATCTTCTGGAGCTCAATATGCCCTTATGCAGTTGCGAGCGCCGTAAAACCTCTACTAAAACAATAACAACAACAAAAATAAAAGCCGTAGGTCCTCCAAACCCCCATACAGTTGTGGATGGGGGTTCTCGTGGCTTAGAGATAAAGATGTTCGCCTCTCATTCAGTTGGTCCAGGGTTCGAATCCGGCTAGCGACGGAAATTTTGTTATCTAAATGTTCTCCATTCACCTTGTTTCCTGCTCTTAAACAATATTCTGTCATCTGCTTTCGTCTCAACTTTCTGCTACCAACCCCTCACCCCGTGTGCCCCCTCCTATGGGCTCCTGACGCTTTCTGCAGCCTTTCTGCAGCTATTCCTTGGCTCCTTCTTACTGCTGTCTTTTAGTCATACCCCTGATCTTATGGCAGGTAAGATCGAACACCTAGCCTTTTCGGATAAAGGCGGAAAATCTCGGAAGTCCCATGTGCAAGTTGTACGCTTTAAAGTAAGATCCCTTGGTGGTCCTAAATCGATAAGAGTAGGCTCCATCCGCCACCTGGGAAAACTAAATTTCCTTCCAGCTGAAAATGTTAAATGTGTCCCGCGCGCTGATATGACCTTATTATGCAGTTGCGAGCGCCGTAAAACATTTACCAAAAATGTAAAAACATTAAAAAGTTGTTGATCTCCCTGCCTAGAGTTGCGTCAATATCTTTCTAAAGTTCTTCGAACATTGGCAGGTTTTTTTAAATTAATAAATTGTTTGTTTCCTGTCTTGATGACACAGACACTGCTCAAAGTTGCTGATCCTGAACTTAGTACACAGTAATGATAATAGATAATAGATCATGTAGAGCGCAAATCCCCCCTCAACAGCAAGCTCTTTGCGCTTCACAATCTATACTATTATCCTGGCAGACCTGAGAGCATTCTGAAACAACCTCAACTTTCTGGGAAGCATACATGCTGTGCGAGCAGCCGTTTATAGGCGCTAAAACACTAACATACTGACAAGATCCTTCACTGTATATTGCCAGGTACCCATTCCAACATGGGTGAAGTGAGGAACATTCGTGTAAAGTGCCTTTCCCAAGAACACAACTTCGGGCCCGCGGCTCGAACACCCGAACCTGCAACCTCTCGATTACGAGTCCGGTAGCTTAACCACTAGCATGGTGTTTCAATCGGCTATGCCCTGTTCTGAGTCTGAATAGAACAACAGCACAAGCTAGTCTTGACGGATGATGACGTAGTAGAAGTCAGTCTGGTTGTAGCGTGGGAGTTTTTCCTTCCTCTTTGCTTGTTGCCCCATTTTGATTACGGTTTTCGCCTCCGAATAATCTGTCCCTGTCGTTTTATGTAAGAAAAATACTGAAATTATGTATGCAAACTGAGCCCAAGAAAGGGAAATTATGCGATTCTGTTAATTTTAACAAAGAATGATAGAGGAAAATAATAAGAAATTATGCAAAAAATTATCAAAATTTGCTAAATTATGTGGGGTGCATAAAACCACAGGGACAGAATAATTAACTGAATTATGTTTTTGCCACAGGAGCAGTAGCTGAAAATGATGTCCCAGTTTGAGAGCGTCCTTGTCGGTGGCAGCGGAGATCACCAAACCAGCGTGCGTGGCCGCGATATCCTGCTGGACTTACACGTCAAGTACCCGCACATATTCCGGCGTCATGAGGTCCACAGGAGCCGGAGTCGAGAACGGCAGAGGGCCCATGAGTTGTTTGATCACGGTAAAAATCTGGATAGACAAGCGGTAAAGGTCAAACATGTTCCTCCGCCGGACGCTGAAAGAGAGCATCGCAGTTTGAGGAGAAGTCGCTCCAAGGAACAGACGAGATTTGATCTGTATGACCAACCTTTGCCTTTTTATGCTGACGATATAGCAAAATACAGACAGAGATGGAAGGATGTCACCAAACTCGATGATCAAAACAGAAACAATAACCCTGAAATTTACGCTCAAATTCAGAGTCGGGTTCTTTTTCCGTCAAATTATGTTGATTCAGATAATGACCCATCGGTTGCGAGTGCCTTTGACAGAAGAGGAGACCAAAGTCCCATGAGACATTTAGAGACTTCAGAACATTCCAAACACTTTCCACAGAGCTCAGGTGAACCGGATGTTAACTTTCGACCTTCAGTGCCCGTTCTTCAGGATCTGTCAAATGGACAAGAGCAGGGAAATCCTATTCCTGCTGCTGAGTCATCCAGAAGTTTTGTTGTTCCCGTGTCGTCAGCATTTGTACCCATCGCGAGCGCAAGTGGAAGTGAAAGTGTTTTTGGTCGCCAGAATAGAATAAGTGCAGCCGTACACCCTGATCAGACGAAAGTGAGAGAGATCAGGAGAGAACATGTAGATAGCCTTGAAGGCAATGGTGCTGAAATCACCTCGGCCGCCAGACGCTACACCGGTCTTCATGAGATACCATCGACCACTTCAGCGCTCCAGCAAGAGAATATATCTCAACACATCAAACCTGTCGACCAGAGTCTTTCTTCAAGCCACCCCTTTCAAAATTCAAGACCTTTTAAGGTATACAACATGGGATCTCCTCCATTAATTAATCCCACCCATCAAAGTTTTGATTACCTACCCCTGACCCCAAAACCTCGATTTCATCCACGGTATTTTAATCAAAGCTCACAGCTGCCCCTTTCAAACCAGAGCTCTGAGCCCTATACTTCAAATGAGCACCTATCTCCCGACTCCCCCCTTCATCTTTCTAATTTGCCCAGCTCTGGTTTAATCAAGGATTCGGTCATCCGTGACGGGCGCGCAGATGGGCGAGACCAACAGCGGCAAGAAGTAGGGGCGGAGGAGAAGGTTAGGAGGGCACACAGCCATCCATCATTAACCAACATTGAGGAAGTCAATCACCAAGTGGGCGGCTCTCACTCTGATCAATTTGTCCCCCATCACTTGGTCAGAAAATCTCCCGTTGAGTCGTTTAACGTCGCACCAGGGAGAGCGCCTAAACCACCAACAGTCTCCACATTTTCTGAAAAGGATTATGACAGGTCCGCGATATCCGATGTTTGGAGATTTCCTTTTGCCACAAAACTCAACACAGCGCTTCCCAACTTTCCTTTTCGAACAAGAGTGACAGAAACCAGTGCGCCATATGGTCGTTCAGGACAGGACTTTAGAAAAGGAGCGCCAGGTTTAGGTCTGCCTGTTTCGCACGGAGATTATCAAAGAGGGGGTCCAAGTGGTATTGGAGAGGAGAGCAGAGAATCGACAGTTCATACAGCAGCGAATGTGGAGTCTTTACCCAGCAGCTGCGACCCAGAGCTTGCTGTAATGATGCAGCGCTTCATGGAAGGTCAGTTGTTTCATTTTTTTCCTTCCTGATCATCTGCGGTGGCTTTGTTGAATTTAAAGATAAGATGAGATAAGATAGGATGCACCTTTATTGTCCAGATCCTGTCACATTGGTTTGGTGTTTCACCATGTGCACACCCCCCTCCCCCCCCCCCCACACACGCACACACACACACACACACACACACACACACACACACACACACACACACACACACGTAGGCTTACAGTCACATGCATAATATAATAAACAATTATAATCTTAAGCTAGATACGCACTCAATGTTATTCTGATGTATGCTCTAAGGTCGTAAGTTTATTTTTCATCATACAATCTGTAGGTAGTTTTACAGTACGGGTTGATATAATATGCTCTTTCTTTCGCTTTATACGTCACTGTTTATGGATAGCCTATGCTTACTTAAGCCAAGCTGTCTCATGCACGCTGTTTTAGATCGTCTGAAAAGACGTAAAAGGCCGCACATGCCAACCAAGTGTCCCATAGAGAAGAAGAAGAAGAAGAAGAAGAAGAAGAAGAAGAAGAAGAAGAAGAAGAAGAAGAAGAAGAAGAAGAAGAAGAAGAAGAAGAAGAAGGAGAAGGAGGAGGAGGACGGGGGGGGGGGGAGGAGAGAAGGAGAAGCAGGAGCAGAAGCAGGAAGAAGAAGCTAGAGGAGGAAGGAGGAAGAAGGCGAAAAGGAGGAGGAGGAAAGTACAATTGTGTTCAAACTTGTCTCCAATGCGTCAGAACAGCATACGCAATCCCCACATGCCAGTGAATCTTTAGTTTTAGTTTTAGTTTTAGTATAAGTTTTACAGCACTCGCAGCACAAATAGGTTATATAAGTGCAAAAAGATTAAAGATATTACATAACTAAAAAAGTAATAATATACACAAATAAAAAGAGGAGAGATGAGGACGATAGCAGAATATGCTCGATAGGGAAGAAGGAGCAAACTTCACCAGAGCACCCGCCATCCACCCACAGTAATTCTTTAACAAGATATAATACAAGTAAGATAGGATAAGATAATATACCTCTTTATTGTCCAGATCCTGGCATATTGGTTTGGTGTTTCACCACGTGTACACACACACACACACACACACACACACACACACACACACACACACACACATACACACGCATACACACACACGCACACACACGCACACACACGCACACACGCACGTAGGCTTACAATCAAATGCATAATATAAATGAGCAGCAATATAAACAATAATAATCGTAAGGTAGATAAGTACTCAATGTTGTTTTGATGCATGCTCTAAGGTCGTAAGAATACTTATACAAGATGGTTAAGATGGAAGCATTTTGATAGATGATGATAAAAATGACCTTCTATGTCTTTCTTTGTTACAGATCAGAAGCCTAGGTCTTTTACTTCTGACTGATGTTTTTATTTGAGGGAACAAGGGATGTTTGTTGTGTAAAAAGATGAAATTAATTATTTAGTTTAGTTTTAGTAGAGGTTTTACGGCGCTCGCAACTGCATAAGGTCATAATATGAGCACCAGAAGATTAGAGGTATTACAAGAGAGTAACAAACATAAAAAAGAAGAAGGGGAGATAAGGACGTTAGATGTTTGATAGGAAAGAAGAAGCAAACCACATCAGAGCACCCGCCAACCACCCACAATTAATTATTTTTTGTGCGAGCTGTTGTGTACAATTCATCCAAATAGGGAATGTAGCCTGGCCATTTACCACAGGGCCTGGGGGGAATGCCTGACCGGGCTGTGGTCAGTGAACTAGGCAAGACGCACGGCGGTGTTTTGGAATGGTCAAGCTAATTAAGGAGGTGGAGATGAGAGGAGTGTGAGAGGGAGGAAGGGGGAGGGTGGGGCAAGGATGATTCAGTTTGTGTGGGGGCGAGCGGACTTAAGGAAGGAAGTAAGAAATTATTATGAAAGACAGAAAGAAAAGAGAAAAGGTAATAATAATAATAATAATAATAATAATAATAATAATAATAATAATAATAATAATAATAATAATAATAATAATAATAATAATAATAATAACAACAACAATAAAAACAACAACATCAACAATAACAATAACAACAACAATAACAACAACAACATCAACATCAACAACAATTTCTATAACACTCTCTCCCTTTTACAACACAGCTCTAGACTCTCTACAATACCTTCATCATTTTTATTAGTGAGGCAGCGTGGTGAAATCAGGCGCTCGTCAAAATACAGAAATCGGAGAAGCAGGCATTTTTCCGTCAATTTTGAAATTTTTATCAACACATTTCCGTGTAAATTTTACTGAAAAACGTTGATTAAAGGCACCAAATTATATGTCATTTTTCTGTTTTCAAGGACTCTTTAACTATTGGACTTACCAAAGTTTGGCAGCAATTTTCTCGCTAATTTCGCAACTGAAACCAGGCGACCCCACTTCCTTCAATCGCAAAGTAGTATATCAAGTTCTATTCAAGATAAAAGGATATATCTATTCCATTGAAAGCAAGGCAAATAAATCCGCTTTCAGGTAATACCAATAACTAAACATGCATTTATTAATTATACCTGTGCATAAACGTACGTACACAGAGTGCGGGGAGTTGGGTGGAGGGGGGGGGGGGGGTGAGAGGAGATCAGGGAGAGGGAAGGTGGGGTAAATGAGGAGCTGGAAAGACATTTTTATAAAAAGAAGAAGAAAAAGAAAACGGAAACTAAAAGAGGAAGGAAGAAGGTGCTTTTGCTCACGAAGACGCCGCGAAACACGACAAGTCTCGTGTGTATGTGTCACGACCCGGTGGAATCAGGCGCCTGTCAATTTTTGGAGCATAATAATTATTATATCTGTCCCCGTGGTTTTATGCACCCCGCATAATTTAGCAAAATTTGATCATTTTTTTGCATAATTTCTGATTATTTTCTTTATCATTCTTTGTTTTAAAAAAAACCCAAACAGAATTTGCATAATTTCACATTTTTATGCTCAGTTTGCATAATTTCAGAATTGTTCTTGCATAAAACGACGGGGACAGATATATGGGGTTATTGATATTATGTCTGTAAGGTTTGTCTCAATCTGTCTTGCTTTTGATGAAGAAATGTCTGTAAAGTTTGTCTCTATCTGTCTTGCTTTTGATGAATAAATGTCTGTAAAGTTTGTCTCTATCTGTCTTGCTTTTGATGAATAAATGTCTGTAAAGTTTGTCTCTATCTGTCTTGCTTTTGATGAATAAAGCACTCACCAATCTTGAACAGAGGTCGATATTTTTGCTATTGAAGGAGGGGGGGGGGTGGTGGGGGATAGACTCGTGTCAGAGGTAAAGCAAACGAGAAAATGGTCGTCAAAGCTGAACTTTTAAAGTTTGAGTATCCCTGGAAAGTGCAAATGTACTGTTGTAAGCTGTTGATCAAAAAAAAATATATATCTGTAAAATACAAACAGAAATGAATGTTTAAATGGACATAAAATAAAATATATTACTGAGCCAAAAACAAACAAACAATCAAACAAAAAAAAAAAGAAGAAAAATCGACAAATGTGCCCTACGAGCGGGAAAATGTCGATTCCTTCGATTTCATTATTTAATTATGATGCGCGCCTGATTTCAGCACTATGTCACACACTTGTACACGATGTTAGCCTACACTGCTAGGTCACGGAGGCTTGGATTATTGATACCCTTGGTGTTGGAAAAGACGACTTGATAAAGAAAATGGGGGGGGGGGGGGGTAGAGAAGAGGGGATGAGAGAGAGCGAGAGAAGGATGGGGTAGAAGGGAGAGGGAGAGAGAGAGAGAGAGAGAGAGAGAGAGAGAGAGAGAGAGAGAGAGAGAGAGAGAGTTGAGAGAGGGGGGGAGAAAACAAGCCGGGGGGAGAGATAGAGGGAGAGAGACAGACAGAAGAGATAGGGGGCGGCGAGCAACAGAGAAAAGAATATACGAAAGCCCGTGGAGAAAAAAAAGAGAGAGATTGAGAGAGAGAGATATTAAGAGAAAGAGAAAGAGAGAGATAGATAGATAGAGAGAGAGAGAGAGAGAGAGAGAGAGAGACAGAGAGAGAGAGAGAGAGAGAGAGAAAGAGAGAGAGAGATTGAGAGAGAGAAAGAGAAGGGGAGGAGGAAAGAGGATGTTTTGAAAACGACTGTACCCCAAAAAGCATTAGGAAAAAATGCAATTGTAGATGTTTTACGCCCCCATCGTCACAATTTAGTTGCTTTAGGAGGCGGGCTGCATTAACCCTGCCTGTCAGGGACAACCAGGGCTGAGACTCGAGGAGTGCATTAACCCTGCCTGTCAGGGACAACCCGGGCTGAGACTCGAGGGGTGCATTAACCCTGCCTGTCAGGGACAACCCAGGCTGAGACTCGAAGGATGCTTTATTAACCCTGCCTGTCAGGGACAACCCAGGCTGAGACTCGAGGGATGCATTAACCCTGCTTGTCAGGGACAACCCGGGCTGAGCTCGAGGGATGCATTAACCCTATCAGTACGCCCTGGGGTCATTTTGTACTCCCCGGGTTGTGTTCTTTACATTTTAGAATACTTCTAGTACGAAAATCTCTTTGATACTTTCGGTATTTCTCAAAAAATCATTTTGACACACTGCAATGCAAAGCCTACGGATCGGATTAACGAGTAAATTTCCTCTTTGGAAAGTGGTGGCATAGAGTTCCCCACGTCGAATGGATACGATAGTAAAACACGACGTATGGATAGGTTAAAGTCCCTGCAGACAGACCTAGACGCTCGGGAAAAATGCTCACCACTCGGGAATTAAAATTGCATCGTGGGTGGTTGGCGGGTGCTCTGGAGTGGTTTGCTTCTTCTTTCCTGTCAAACATCTATCGTCCTTATCTCCCCTTCTTCTTTTTTGTATTTATTGTTACTCTCTTGTAACCCCTCTAATCTTCTGGCGCCCATATGACCTTATGCAGTTGCAAGCGCCGTAAAACCTCTACTAAAACTAAACTAAACTCGCGTCTTCTGCGTACGACGGTTAAGCACCTAACCGGTACACCACAGCCTTATATTATTATTATTATTATTGTTATCATTAGATTTATCATTGTTTTTAAAAATTATTATTACTATTATTATCACTATTATCATTATA
>NW_004797525.1:555584-557366 GCF_000002075.1 Aplysia californica
CTCTCTCTCTCTCTCTCTCTCTCTCTCTCTCTCTCTCTCTCTCTCTCTCTCGTACAAACAGACTGACACAAAGACAAACAGCTGTCTTGTCTCAGAAATTCAAAAAGGGCGAAAAAAGCATGAAGCCAGGTTGGGATTTCCTCTAAGAAATCGAATAGCGTTGACGTTTTGAGTAACATTACCTCAGTATCCATATTTACTTCTTTCCTGGTGGTGGAAAGTGTAGAAAGTGGTCTGTGTGTGGTGAAAGAGCGGGTCTCTACTAGTGCTGGGCGGCTAGGTTCTCGATTATTGAAAGCTAGGAATCGTAGGACTCGACTCCGAACCCGATTACTTACTTTCGAATGATGTGATTTCTCTCGGTGGTTACCTGGTGTGGTTGGCTCCTAACATCTTCGGGATTTGGGATAACCTTAATTTCGGAACACGACGAAGCATCAACTTTTATTGTTCATAAATAAGTTCTAAAAAAAAGAAGGACATTTTAATGATTTAAGTAACTGGTAAACGTTGGTTTACGTAAAAGGGAGTCGGAACTTTTCTTCCGCAGCATTAATCGTGGTATTATGTTCTGGAATCGGTTCCGGAATTGATTCTTCGCCCAGCTCCAGTCTACAAAGCTAACTGTGAGCGGAGCAGAGCTGAGATGGGGGTGGGCGACATAGATAATTGGGCACTTTTGAGCACAAGAGGGCTACCCCGGAAAAAGCTGTATTGAGAAAATCGAAGGTAAAGTTTTTGCCCCTTGTTCAGTTTCTTTAAATGACAAGAAGAGTTTTCTTTAAAACCAAACAAATAATATACTACACACCAATGAAACCAAAGTTCTCCTATAGGTAGGGCAATGTCCACTTTTGGTATAGGTCAAGATTTCCTGAAACCCCCGAAATCTGGGTTAGCCCAGTTGTCCTTAAAAGCGACCAATTAACTAATTGAGGAGGCGCAGTCTGATCATTGGACAATGCAGTTTGTGGACGTCGCACCGTTTTGGGGCACAGTAAACCAAAAAAAGTAGCAACACTTTGTTGTCTCTAATATGTGAGGCGTGCTGACAAAATGAGTTACTTCTCGCAATCCACAAATGAAATGGAGGTATTGACCAAAAATCGACACTGAGATTAAATTTGTAGATAATTTTCTATTGATGCCATATTCTTTTTAAGTATGATACGCCTTTTATTATTTCATGCTTATAAATCGAAAAAACATAACCTATAAGCGTAACACATCTATTTCATTAGGTCTCGAATCTGAGAAGTAACTCATTTTGTGAGGAAAAAGTGTGCAAAGTGCCTTTCCCTAAGACACAACGTCGGGCCCTGACGGGATTTGAACCCACGACCTTGCACATTTTCAACCCTGTTTTTTGTTTGTTTGTTTATTTATTATAGTAGAGGGTTTTACAGCGCTCGCAACTGCATAAGGTCATATGAGCGCCACTTCCGTTTGTTTGTTTGTTTGGGTGTGTGAAAAGGGGGTGGGGGGATGTTCTTGTTTTGTTTTGTTTTGGGGTGTTTTTTGTTCTGTTGTTGTTGTTGTTTGTTTGTTTGTTTGTTTGGTTGGTTGGTTGGTTGGTTGGTTAGTTTTATAGGGCTGTTTTTTCTACTGTTTTTGAAAACTTTATAAAGACAAGCAACAACATACGTATTATTAAATGAAATGTTTCTATTTTGTGTACGGTGGTTTGAAATGTGCCACACCATTACCTTTGGTATTCTGCTGAATGGACATTATGTGTCCACTGAGTCTAGAAAGAGTTAATAATAATAATAATAATAATAG
>NW_004797525.1:557476-560891 GCF_000002075.1 Aplysia californica
CATTTATATAGCGCATATCCACGCTCAAGAGCATGCTCTATGCGCTTTACAATATTATTACCCCAGCAAACCCTCTGAGAACACTCAGAAACATTGTCGGCTTACGCGGAAGCATACAGTGCAAGCTGCGGATTTCACGCGCTATCAAACTGACAAGATCTTTCACTGTCTATAGCCGGGTACCCATTTCCACCTGGGTGAAGTGAGGACAATTTGTGCAAAGTGCCTTTCCCAAGGACAAAAATCGGGCCCCTGACGGGATTCGAACCCACGACCTTACGGTTGCGAGTCCGAGAGCTTAACTACTAGGCCACCAACGCCACTAAAGTTAAGTGAATACAGTGAAGGAGAGAGGTGTAGCCAACAAAGGGCACATTGTTCTCAGGGAGGGTAGAAACCACAACCTTTATCCAGCTGACTAAAGCTCACGCCACTCAGTCAAACTTCAAAGTGCCGCGGCGTCGAGGTGTTACGGTTAGGCTCTTTCAAGTCACATGCACAGGACCTGGGTTCAATTCGCGAGAGAAGTTTTGTTTTGTTGGGGCTTTTTTTTTGGGGGGGGGGGGGGGGGGGGACGTGGGTGGGGGAGATGATTGTCTTTTCTGTTTTGCATTGTGTTTTGTTGGGGGTTTTTTCTTTATTTATTTCGGGGTTTTGTGCGTGTTTTGTTCATTTTTTTTTTTCGAGAGGAAGGGGAAGCAAGTATCTTCGTCTGTCTGGTGGGATGTTGTGTCCAACTCAGAGGCGGTGGGTGGGTGGACCAAACTTTGGTTGGGGCTTTGGTGGCTTCCACCTCTTTACTACAAAATAGCCAGCAATAAGTACCAAACAGCGATGGTTTTTCTACACACACGGTGAGCCACGGCATTTTGAGAACCATTCAAACGAGAAAAGTTACCTTTGTTTTCCATCTCTTTGTTCTAAGTTAAATTCTTCTAGGTGGTGTGGACGAAGCCGTTTCCCCTCCAAATTTCTTCTCAATTCATCTGGTCCGACGTGATTGTTGTTAAATCTCAGCGGCACAAACACAAAAATGTACACACAGAACGTCAAACATATTCCGTCTATGAACTGGATAAAGCTGTGTATTCGAGAAAAGTAGAAATCACCTAACAAAGGTCCAAATGAGCGCATGGGTAACTATGTCACTGGGGGGAAGTGTGTCGTCAACTTTCACCACATTGTCAAGTCTAAGAGAGCCCTCTGTACAGTGTTCCTTTTTTTCAAATCTTCTACCTTTTTACAAGAAGAGTTTCATTATTGAAAGTCCGTGGGAACAGGCTCATACTTTGCTGGGCCCTAAAGACATTTGATTGGCTTTTAGGTTACTATAGTTGTAAACGGTGACAACAGTGATTGGATAAACGAGCAGCCACCAAGCTGATTACTGTGTGTTCATTGCGTGCGATCATAACGGTTTCAACTGCTTGTTTCGTCACTTTAAAAAAAACTTTCATTAACTATGGGATATAGTTTGGGGAGAAAGAAAGAGGCAGAAAGATTGACAGAGCGAGAGCTAGGGGGGGGGGGAGAGAGAGAGAGAGAGAGAGAGAGAGAGAGAGAGAGAGAGAGAGAGAGAGAGAGAGAGAGGGAGAGACAGACAGACAGACAGACATACAGACAGACAGACAGACAGACAGACAGACAGACAGACAGACAGACAGACAGACAGACAGACAGACAGACAGACAGACAGACAGACCATAGGGGTTAAACAAACGGAATTAGAGAAAAAAACAAAACCAAAACAACAACAACAACAACAACAACAACAACAACAACAACAAACTAACAACCCCCGCCCTTGAAAAGTTCCCCGAACTCTGAGAAAGAAATGGGAGAGTGGTAAAGTTTTACGAGCAATAACGATAGAGTTCAGTTTGGTTCTTACCTCTCAGTGTTCGTGAATCAAAGAGCACCGGCCAAATGGTGTCTGTCGTTTGTGCTGCATGCAGAGATTCCCACCTTCTATGATCACTTACTATGCAGATTTATTACCTCTTTTCCTGACCGGTTATTCCTTTATGCAAATTAGTTTGGTATGGGCACTTTACTCTGGTATGGATAATCATGGACGAGTGGATTCAGCGTGAAGTGTTTTGGTCTTTATCAGGGGTCACCATACCTTTTTATTTTTTTAAATTTTGTTTGATGGATCGGATCACCTCTGATTTATTTTGGTGACCAACCTCCTGAATGGACAAAAACGTGTTGACCAAATTGCTTTCACTGCAAACGAGGCAGGGGTAGACCCAGAGCAACTGATGGAGAGAGCCAAAACAGCTGGGTGTCGGGGAAAGATCAGGACAATTATAGCAGGTTTTTTGTTTGTTTGTTTGTTGGGTTTTTTAAGAGCATCCGAGCAAAGGAAGGAACTGCGAACCATGATCGTCGTTGTGTGTCGCAGATCTGGAAGTTTCCCCCAAGTCCAGTGAAGCATGACAAAATGGTGAAATGGTATCGGTTTAACGCCCCTATCAACACTATTAGGCTATAATTTAAGGGGCGGGACCTCCTAGTTTAACGTCCGTCTCCGATAGGACCGAGCCAAGTGGGAAGTTCGTGTAAAGTGCCTTTCCCAAGGACACAACATCGGACCGAGCTGAGGCAAGGACCCCCGAACCCGCAATCTCAAGTGAAGCATGTCGTGCTGTGAGGACAGACAGGTGGACAGTGTAACGAGAAGCCCAGACCACAGAACACCTTTACTAGTATTAGTCTTCTGTGGCCCAGACAGACCCAGACCTGGCAACAACTCTGTCCCCGTCGTTTTATGCAAGAAAAATTCTGAAATTAAGCAAACTGAGCCCAAAAAAATCTGAAATGATGCGAGTCTGTTAATTTTAACAAAAAATGATAAAGAAAATAATCAGAAATTATGCAAAAAAATGATCAAATTTTGCTCAATTAATCGGTCTGCATAACACCACGGGGACAGACAAGCCGGCACTTCATCTACCCTGGGTCACAGTCTGCGATCTCTGTTGCCACTGCGCTACCTACGAATCGTAGAGTTCTGTCGTCTGATATTTTTGACCATTTTGAGTTACTAACACCATGAAGTCAGGAAGGAACGTTCTGTCCGCTGAATCAAAATCGTAAGATTGTTCGTAGTCGTTATCAAGATATTCAAAGAATAGCGTTCGAAAAAGCTTGACATGTGAAACTCAAAACTTTTGACGTCAAGTTTCTCAACACTAGGTATTGAACAGATAGAGCTGTGTAATTCTAGGGTGGCGAATGTCCAATCAGCCGCAGACCATAGGTAATGTTGTGGCATATTCATTCCTAACCATCACACACACACACACACACACATACGCACACACACACACACATACGCACACACACACACACACACACACACACACACACACACCACACACACACACGCACATCAGAAAGAAAACCATAG
>NW_004797525.1:561523-562647 GCF_000002075.1 Aplysia californica
CTCTCTCTCTCTCTCTCTCTCTCTCTCTCTCTCTCTCTCTCTCTCTCTCTCACCTCTATCGAATTGTTTGCGTGTAAGGTAAGTAAAGGAGATCCACATATGTGATGTGGTTGGTTGACGGGTGCTCTGGTGTGGTTTGCTTCTTCTCTTCTATCAAACATCTAACGACTTTAGGTTCTCTCCTTCTTTTTGTGTTTGTTACTCTCTTGTAACAACTCTAATCGTTGGCACTCATATGACCTTATTGTGTTGCAAGTGCCGTAAAACTAGTACCAAAACAAACATCTGTGATGTAATGCCGTTCGATTTCCCCGGGACGAACTTATTTCATCGAGAATCTCCGTCTGTCTATTGGGACATACTGTATCCTGCTTCACCGAATTGGTTCTGACAAGCAATGTGTCCGCTGCGTCCTTTTAATACTATCTGTACGTGTTTTACTGCTGTGTCCATGCGACGTGAGGAACTCTGTGCCACCACTTAACCCTATCCGTACGTCGTATTTTACTGTCGTATCCATACGATGTGGGGAACTTAACCTATACTCACGTCGTGTTTTACTATCGTGTCCATACGACATGGAGAACTCTGTGCCACCACTTTCCAAAGAGGAAATTTACTCATTAATCCGATCCGTGCACTTTGCATAGCAGTCTGTCAAAATGATTTTTTGAGAAATACTGAAAGTTTCATAGAGATCATCGCACTAGAAGTGTTCTAAATTGCGAAGATTACGATCCCAGGGGTACAAAATGACCCCAGGGTGTACGGAGAGAGTCAAAGAGTAATACAGGGTGCCCACTACGGCTGGATCGGGCCGATCGCCCGACTCGCGTTTGTTTTTTGAGGCGACCGTGTCGTACGATCGGACGATCCCATTCGTAGTGGGCACCCCGTATTAGATCTAACGCCCCTCCCTCCTCCCCCCCGACCCCGATCCACTCCATTATGGTATGTAAAAGTAAGCAGAACCATGAAGCAGCTTGTCTCAGGGCTTGTCTTGCCGCTCCGTTGTGACAATATTTGTCTTTGGGATCTCCCCGCCGTCAAGGAATCGCAAAACCTGTCTCCTTGTTGTTTTTCCACCAGTGACATTCGTAACATTGCTGATACCGCCATGCCCG
>NW_004797525.1:562747-567430 GCF_000002075.1 Aplysia californica
CAATGATCCATCCAGGGCCATTTCAATGTTCCACTGGATTATGGGGTCGCACTGAGACAGATAAAATTACCTGTTGATACTAAAATTTACCATAAGTTCATTAATTTGATAACGGACCAGACAAACTGGATCTTCACCTAGGTCCTGATCTATAGTTCCCGTTACAGAAACCCCTCATCCCGTGCGAGCGAGAGACGTCTACGTATTCATTTATCCTCTAACTGAACATCCGGGATTGGTAGGTAAATTGAATATCCGGGAGGGCTGGTAACAAGTTCGATCCCCCGCGTCTCCGGTTTTCCATCTTCCAGGTGCTGGGAAATTTCTTAACAAAGCCAGAACGACTGCAATATTTCAGGGAGTGTTTGAGTTTATATTATTGTTTGAGTCAAGAGAATCACATTGACATAATAGCTGTCACTTAGTGGAAAAATGTGTCTGTGTGTATGCGTATGTGTGTGATTGTATGTGTGTGTGTGCATGAGTGTGTGGGGGGGGGGGGGGTGTGGAGAAAATATAAACGACTTAGTAGTAGCGCTTTCCAGCCACCCACAATCACAGGACTTGAAAAAGTACGTGTATTTTGAACAATAATAAAGAGGAAAAACTCCCCTTAAACTCAACATTAAACAAAAAAGAAGCATCAAAACACAAAAGCATTTGTAACAAATAAAATATCTAATTTGTAAATATTTTAATGAACAATTGATTTCTCCAACTGGATGCGAATAATTCAGTGCTCCACATTAATTTGGTGTCATTGGCAATACTTCTTTACCTTAGAATTCCAAAGTTCTATTCGGTCAGTATTTGATTTCGAGAAATATGACGTCTAAATGTTTTTAGTTTTACTACGTTTCAAGCTTTTTCAAATGCATTTCTTAGAAAATTTTTATAACGAATCAGAATAATCTTACGATTTTGATATAGCACATAGAATTTCTGTTGTAATGCTCTTGGTAGCCCCAAACGTCCAAAAATATCAGATAGAAGTTTGAAATTCTAAGGTAGCGACTTTTTTGTGTATGTGTCTTCATATCGTAGATTTCAAAATGCCGTAAATGTTTTTGTTTGACGACTAATAACATAGTGACCATATTTGCAGAGATATTTTCACCGAGGTATTTCTATACCAAGGAAAGATCGAACGTTTAAAATCTTACTGTATTTTACGAAGCGATACGCTTTCTGATACTATTTGCTCACCATTTTTTTTCCTGACATGAAAACCGAGACTGTTTGCACATTATGCGTTGTTTTGTGTGGTTTGAGAAAAGAAGACAGAATAAGATAGGGCTCAGTTAATCTCTACAACGGATGTGTTTCGTCTTGGCAAATACGTCACCACAAACGCACTCACCAACACATTCCTCTCTTTCTCTCTCTCTCTCTCTCTCTCTCTCTCTCTCTCTCTCTCTCTCACACACACACACACACACACACACACACACACACACACACACACACACACACAATAACTTCTTTCTTCTACCGCAAGCTTAAGTATGTTTGCGTTTCCCGTATCCACCTACACACATACGATTTGTAATGATTAATGCACACATACTTGCTAAGTGAAAATAGACTACTCACAATAAATCTCTAGCAAAGATATAGAATTACAAAGTTCTGTCTAACAGTTTTCGCCGTTTTGATTGACTAAGACCATGAGGTCAGAATCCAAACAATGTTCTGTCTGCTCTTTCAAAATCGTTACATTATTCTAAGCAAAGATAGTAAATAACAAGATGGGCCACTCAGCAAAAAAATTGTCCGCAGGAAGTATGTTCTTTGTTTCAGATGGCGCTGCAGTCTGTTTTGAAGCTCTCTTTTGTTTTTCCAGAAGAAGAATAGGAATAGCACCTCCTTGCATGCACAGATCGACTGCTGTTCATCAGCAGTTCGGGTTAGTTCAGTACGGAGTTTTAGTTTTTTAAATTTTAATGACCTCTCGCCTTTCATTCTCAAGTCAAATTAAACAAAGAAAACAATCACCCTTTCCTCCGGAAGAGGTTTTTTGTCAGCGTAATCATTTTAAAAAAGCGTTCTTCCGAAATTCATTCAAAAACATGCTAGTTTCACTTTGATTTTTTAAACTCAAGTAGAATAACTCTGTTCGCTAAAGGTGCGCTTTTGCGAAGAGGGCGCCACCGAATTTTGAGGACACTTTTTTTATTGGCTAAAAGAGAGAAGTGGCCCCTCTTGTTATGTAGACTGTTTGTTCTAAGTCCAAATCAAGATATTCAAAGAATTGTATTCGAAACAGCTTGACATGTTGTGAAACGCAAAATTGCTTTTGTCAAATTTCTCAAACTAGGTAATGAGCAGATAGAACTTTGTAATCTATTATCTATTTGTGGTGGCCGAATTTTGCTATTCAAAAGGCTTTTTAATGGCTGCATCGATCGACATGCGGTTTTCGCCAAAAGATTCTTTTAAATATTCTCCAGAGCACGACGCCGTTGGTTTTTTCAGTTTTGAGATGGTTATTCAGCAAAAATCTAAATTTCTTTATTTAGCCGATCGCTTTTGTAGGCCGACACTTCTGTCTCTGTAATTTTAGAAAATCCGGAAGTGATATTTCGCGAGCCGCATTTTGTCCTGAGAGTATTGATCTAGATCTAATAATTATTACTTTTAGTTGATATTAAAGCACCGATCATTCCTTTCATCGAAAGGGGGCCCAGCTAGTTCTATCTAATCTCGAACGATATAATACCCCAACTCAAGCTGGATCTGTGTTAGTTCTTGCTGTGTTCATTATAGGCCCAGATCTACCTTTTGGAACACTACACTAGACAATAATAATAATAATAGATAGCTTTTGTATAGCGCATATCCCCGCTCAACAGCAGGCTCTATGCGCTTTACACTATATGATTACCCCAGCAGACCATAGAACACCCCGAAACATTCTCAGCTTCCCGGGAAGCATACAGTGCAAGCAGCCGATTAAGCGCTCAAACACTAACAAACTGACAAGATCTTTCACTGTCTATAGCCGGGTACCCATTCCCACCTGGGAGAAGTGAGGAAAATTCGTGTAAAGTGCTTTTCCGAAGGACACAACATCGGACCCTTTACGGGATTCGAACCCACGACCTTACGGTTGCGAGTCCGAGAGCCTGACCACTAGGCCACCGACTAGTCAAACTATTTAACCACTTTCTCAAAGAGAACAAGAGAAACACCCATCCCTTCATTCATCTACCCTTACATCCCTCCATCTATCCCTCTATCCATCAATCCGTCTGTCTATCCATCTATCTATGCGGGTCAACGTCTGTGCTGCAAGAGGTTAATTAAGCGGATCGCTGTCGCACACAGAATTAGACATGGGTTCAATTTTCTGTGTAGTTTTCTTTTTAGTTTTGTTTTTATTTGCTGTTTTTTTTGGTTTGTTTTTTTGTTTGTTTTTTTGTTTTGTTTGTTTTTGTAAGTGTTTTACGGCGCTCGCAACTGCATAAGGTCATATGAGCGCGCGGGACACATTAAACTTTTCCAGTTGGTAGGAAATTTTGAATTTTGCCCGGGTGGCGGCCGGAACCTACTCTTATCGATTTTAGACCACCAAGGGATCTTTAAGGTGCGCAACTTGCACACGGGCGATCCGAGATTTGTCGCCCTTGTCCGAGAAGTCTAGGTGTAGATCTTTCCTACCAGAAGATCAGGGGTGCGGCTGAAAGACAGCAGTAAGAAGAAGCCAAGGAGTAGCAGTAGAAAGGCTATAGAAAGAATCAGGGGCCCAGAGGAGGAGGGGCAAAGGAGATGAGGGAGTGGGGGCAGAAAGAGGAGACGAATGCAGACGACAGAACATTGCTAGAGAGCAGGAAAGGAGGTGAAAGGAGACAAATTTAGAGAAGAAAATTTTTCGGTCACTACCCGGATTCGAACCCGGGACCTTTGAATGAGAGGCCAACACCCTAACCTCTAGGCCACGAGAGCCTCCCATTTTGTTTTTGTTTTGGGGTTGTTGTTGTTGTTTTTTTGTTTTTTTTGTTTTTTTGGGGTGGGGGCTAGATTTGTTGCAGTAAACCCTGTTGGCACTTAATTACATAACCAAAATTGAGTCGATTGTGCCGTAAAACACCAACTCAATCAATCAATCAAAAAGCACGCCACTTTGGGATAAGGAAAGACGCTGCTATCTGCCGCAAGTTGTGGTGCCTGTGATCATTACACGTTACTTGCTATTGTTTGCCTTACTTCTTTCTCTCTTTACAATGCTCAAAGTATATAACTTCTTTTCCTCCTTGGATGTTTAAGATCATCTGTACAGTGTTAGTCCATGTTGAGTTGGTGGTTGGCGGGTGCTCTGGAGTGGTTTGCTCCTTCTTTCCTATCAAACATCTATCGTCCTTATTTCCCCTTCTTCTGTTTTTATGTTTGTTACTCTCTTGTAACACCTCTAATCTTCTGGCGCTTATATGACCTCATGCAGTTGCAAGCTCCGAAAAACCTCTACAAAAACTCAAGTCCATGAAGGACAAACCGTTATCGGCGTCCATCCGATGGAATGTATAACTTATTTACGCGTGCGCGATCCGGTATCACAAACATGCTATTTATATGTTACACCAGCACTGTTTCCACCATGTCAGAATATCCCCCACCCCCTCCTCATCATCATAAAAGGTGTTTGTTTGAGGAGGGGGAAGAGGAGGGGAAGGGAAGAAGCCTTTA
>NW_004797525.1:570176-571640 GCF_000002075.1 Aplysia californica
TGTGTGTGTGTGTATGTATGTGTGTGTAACGTTGTTATGACTAGAAAAGCTTTGCTTGCTGGGCGAAGGGAGGCAGCTTAGGCCGCGCACGCAACATTATCTGACGAATCAGGTTTTGTGAGCACCCATTTCAAATTAACCGGTTAATGTCGTCATTCGGAGGCAGTGGTTAATATAATCAGATTACAAAAAACGAGCTAACCATATGTGAGGCAGCGTGGTGGAATCAGGCTCTCGTCAATTTTTGGGCTTTTGGAGTTATTGCTATCATCTTAAAGCTTGTTCATTTGTCTTTATTTGGGTGAAACAAATATCCATTTATCTTGAATGCAAGTCAAGATATTTCAGAATGAAAGGGGTAGGGGTCACCTGTTTTCAGAGGTAAAATTAGTGAGAAAATGGCCGCCAAAGATTAGTTATTTCCTTGGCCTAAGAGTCCGTGGTAACTAAAAATTTTCATTTGTTGTGCCTTTATTCAACATTTTTCAGAATAATCCACACAGAAATGAGTTCTTTAATGGGCATGAAAGGTGTTTAGCCAAAAAACTAAAATTTGATAAAAATTAACAAACCTGCGGAAAAATGCAAGTTTCTTCACTTTAATTATTTTGACGAGAGCCTGATTCCACCACTCTGCCTCACATATGACGGGTATCCTAAGCAATAATTATTTGCCCACTTCAATTAAATCCAAAGAAGACAACGGGTAAAAAACCTTTACTCTTGATTTGATGTACTTGCGTGACAAACGTATTTCACATTAGCCAGTAAAAGGGGTCTCTCGTGGCCTAGAGGTTTAGGTGTTCGCCTCTTATTCAAAGGTCCCGGGTTCGAATCCGGGTAGCGACCGAAATAGTTTCTTCTCTAAAATTGTCTCTTTTCACCTCCTTTCCTGATCTCTAGCAATGTTCAGTCTTCTGCTTTCGTCTCTTCTTTCTGCCACATCTTTACACCCTCCTCTGGGCTCCTGACTCTTTCTGCAGCCTTTCTACTGCTACTCCTTGGCTTCTTCTTACTGCAGTCTTTCAGCCACCCGCCTAATCTTCTGGTAGGAAAGATCTACACCTAACCTTCTCGGACAAGGGCGAAAAAATCTCGGAAGGCCCGTGTGCAAGTTGCGCACGTTAAAGATCCCTTGGCGGTCTAAAATCGATAAGAGTAGGCGTCGGCTGCCACCTGGACGAAATTCAAAATTTCCTACCAACTGAAAATATTAGGTGTGTTCTGCGCGCTCATATGACCTTTTGCAGTTGCATAAGCGCCGTAAAACACTTAACAAAAAAAAATCAAGTAAAAAAAAAATAGTTTCTTTTAATTCAGTCTTGATAAACTTAAATTATACCTCATGATTATTGTGTTTCTGGAAATGGGGAACATGCCAGTCCAAACTCAGCATTACCCCACCTCCCTCCCTCCTTCTATCTGCCTCTCTCTCTCTCTCTCTCTCTCTCTCTCTCTCTCTGT
>NW_004797525.1:573613-576345 GCF_000002075.1 Aplysia californica
AGACAGAGTGTCCTGTTCATTACTTTTTTAAAATAGATGATCCCATTTTCTTTATCTACGCATGCCCGTTTATCCTAAAAGATGCGAACTCATGTGTGTGTGTATGTGTGTGTGCGTGTGTGTGTGTGTGCGTGTGTATGTGTGTGTGTGTGTGTGTGTGTGTGTGTGTGTGCGTGTGTGTGCGTGTGTGTGTGTGTGTATGATGGTTCGAAATATTGTACCACAACATTGCCTTTGGTCGGTTGCTGATTAGACTTGGTCCTTAAAGAGTCAATAAGTTTCGGTGACAACCCCCCCCACCCCCCGCCGGGCACAGTACCGGTGACTGAAGTGTCTTTAGGCCATTCCCAAAGGGGTGACATTTCTTGTTCTTATGCACAGTAGAATTGTAAATGGGCTGATCCAACATTGCCATGCTCATAACTGTGCCTGAACTACAACAGGGAACTGCTGCTTTTTCTTTTCTAATCCTTACTATCGTCATTTTCCTCTACTTCTTTTGTATGTTTGTCACACTCTTTCCGGGGTGCCTTGAAAGTCGAAACAGACTTTGTGCTGTTGAAGCTAGAGAGGTGAGCAGAGTAAGCCCGATTCCCTGTAAAGACTTCTCTCTTGACATCCACCCCTTGGTCCTCATATGACCGTATGCAGTTGCGAGCGTCGTAAAACCTCTACTAAAACTATAAAAAAGGTCATGTGTGCTCAGTACCTAGTTTTGAAAAATTTGACATAAAAAATTCTGAGTTTCACAACATGTCACACTTTTTCGAACGTAATTCTTCGAATCTATTTATAGCAACTCCGAATAATCTTACGATTTTGATGGAGCAGATAGAATTTGGTTTCTGACCCCATGGTTTTGGTAACTCAAAACGGCCAAAAATGTCAGATAGAACTTTGTAATTCTAAGGTAAAGAAATTGCGTCATTACTCGACTTTCTGCTGGGACTGTAGTCTTTTAGTAATTGTTTTAGTTTTAGTAAGAGTTTTACGGCACTTGCAACACTGTAAGGTCATATAATTGCCGAAGATTAAAGGTGTTACAAGAGAGTAACAAACACAAAAAAGAAGGAGGGGAGAAAAAGACGATAGAAGTTTGGTAGGAAAGAAGAAGCAAATCATACCGGAGCACCCGCCAATTACTCACGGACTGTAGTGGAAACTGTTTAAGACGGTCACCCATTATCCAGGAGAAAAGTCTTTGTCAGGTGGACGTCTTGGATGGTGTCATTAGAAAAGGAAAAAGACAAAATAAAGGGGGAATTGGAAATGATGGTCGTTTGTACAGGTGACTACTTTGGACAAGTGTCGTTAGAGCAGGTTTGACTGTATTATGTCCGCTTGGTCCTTTAAAGTGTTAGGGTTTTGGGGTTGTTTTTAAAAAATAGTTTTAGTAATATTTTTACACCACCTTTAAGTCAAATAGGCCACATAACTGCCGAAGATTGGAAAGTGGTATAATAGAGTGAAGAAACAAGGGAGGAGAGATAAGGACGATAGCAGACATCTGATAGGAAAGAAGGAGCCAACCACGCCACAGGGTACCCGCCAACCACCCACTTAAAGTGTTAATAGTAAGTGTCGGTGTCAAATGACGTCATAACACGACTTGCGACTAGGACTAATCGTTTCGTGTGCACACTGTAGAGAAGTCAGAGAAATAACTGTACGTTAGCAAAAGTAGTGTAGTGACTGCCAGCCGACTGCTCGCGTTGGGACACACGCACTTTTGTGTCTAGAGGTAAAATCCGACAGGATCAGCTGCTGTAGGTCTATAGCATTCAGTGTTCAAATAAATAGGCCCCTTCCCCTCGCCCGTAGGATTAAGTCAGGATTAGTACAGATCGTTTTTGGCACCGGTGGTAAACCTAGAGAAAGCAAGAGGGGTTGCCAGATTTCTGTCAGCTGTGATTTCCAAACACGCAAAAAAAGCAAGCCAAATACTAAACATTAAATGTTTTGTTGTTTTTTTATCCGCCGCTTATACCCTTTTGGGTGTCGCGGAAAATTAAATGTAAAACATTAAATACAAAAACCAGCTAAATTAGTTTATGGTACAGCAAGAAGGGTGTGTGTAATTGGTAGCTTCTAAATCTATTTTGGCCCCATATTGTACACCCGGCAATGATTTAGTTTAGCCGTTGGAATAAAGTGAATGGATAAATCAGCACAAAAACAATTTAGTGTACGGTGTTCTTGTGCCGTAAGCATGCCATTGATTCTGGATGAAATATTTTGATTATATCCGAAATGTTTTCATAATAATGATTCAGTTTCTTTTGCAAATTGGACATGTTGGAGTATGCATGCCGGGTGAAGCTGGTTAAAGCAATATTATAATGAAGAAGAGTGGTTACCAATGAGAAAAGTGTGCACAGTCGAATAGTGTCCTATGGAGAGAGTTTAGGGCTAGACAGTGGTGGAAATTCATTGCGAAATGTGGAACGTGAATTTGGATACCTACTCCCTTCTTTTTGGTAAAATGTCTTGTTGTTGTCCTTACTGTTGTCTTCCTTGTTGTATGTGTTGCTATTGTTGCTGTCGTTGTCGTTGTGGTTGTCGTTGTTGTTGTTTTGTTGTTGTTTTTTTTGTTAGTAATGTTGTTGCCACTATAATTGATGATGGCGATGATGATGATGATGATGATAATGGTGGTGGTGGTGGTGGGAGTTATTGTGATGATGATGATGATAATGATGATGATAATAATGGGCGTGACAACGAAATGATAC
>NW_004797525.1:576451-578529 GCF_000002075.1 Aplysia californica
TAAGGACGATGGTGATTATCATGATGGTTATGTTATCCTGTTGCTGTAGCTCTATCTAGAACGATACACGTGGGCATTTTCTGGTGTTCTATTCGTCTTTGACTCTATTTCTCTCTCTCTCTCTCTCTCTCTCTCTCTCTCTCTCTCTCTCTCTCTCTCTCTCTTTCTCTGTGTGTGTGTGCATGTGTGTGTCTCTATCTCCCTCTCTCACTCTCTCTCTCACTCTCTCACTCTCTCACTCTCTTTTTCTCTCTCTCTCTCTCACTCCCTCTATCTCTTTCTCTCTCTCTCTCTCTCACTCTCTTTTTCTCTCACACTCTCTCTCTCACACACACTCTCTCTCACTCCCCCCTCTCTCTCCCTCTCCCTCCCCCCCCTCTCTCTCTCTCTCTGTCTAGTTAATGGAAGGACACGCACATACCTCTTTCCCGCTCTGCACTATCAGAGAAACCAGATCTGAATCTTGTCTGTTATCACATACCTCCAGTTTACTTTTCTTTACTCGTCTTTCTAAAAATAAAAGTACAAATTAACTGAGTCAAGCAGGGGACCGCAAATATTAGCATCCTGCCAGGCCCAATGTGCCCGTGGGTCTCGAGTTTGAGACCCCTGTCTTAAGCATACGGCTTGCCAGTTCCGCTGACTCTCGGTATCACTCGGCTGTTTACAGTCGTAGCAAAAAATGTACAAAATCTCAGCAAAATTCACCTTGTCTAGTACATTCCAACTGTTTGTTTAATGCTTGGATCATTCATTTCTAATCTGTTCGGTGTTTATTTTTCTGCCAATAGGCTCTAAAGGAACGTCGCTATTGGAGTGGTTGTGATTCTGAAAACTTGACAAAATTGTCTGCGTGCGAAAGAGAAATAGCCTTTCATATGCCAAGAGTTAAAGACCCTTCCTAAAATAAATATATACGATTCCTTCTCATATTTTAAAATACAGCGATGGTCACGTGTAATTGATTCTGCTTTGTTCAGTATATCAATGTTATCTTAGAGTTAAAAACCCATCGTTGATTAAAACTATAAACAATTTATTCCCACAATTTTAAGTACAGCGACGGACACGAGTAATTAATTCTGCATTGTTCGGTACATCGATGTTATCTTAGAGTTAAAAGCCAATCGTTAAGTAATAATAATAATAATTATTATAATAATAGATAGCATTTGTATAGCGCATATCCCCGCTCAGCAGCAGGCTCTATACGCTTCACACTATATTATTAACCCAGCAGACCATAGAACACTCCTAAACATTCTCAGCTTCCCGGAAAGCACACAGTGGAAGCAGCTGATTAAGCGCTCAAATACTAACAAACTGACAAGATCTTTCACTGTCTATAGCCGGGTACCCATTCCCACCAGGGTGAAGTGAGGAAAATTCGTGTAAAGTGCCTTTCCCAAGGACATAACGGACAGACAGACAGACAGACAGACCGACAGACAGACAGACAGACAGACAGAGAGACAGACAGACAGACAGACAGACTGACAGACAGACAGACAGACAGACAGACAGACAGACTGACTGACAGGCAGACAGCCAAATAAAATATAAAGGATTCATTCTCATAATTTAAAGTACAGCGACGGACACGAGTAATTAATTCTGCATTGTTCGGTACATCAATGTTATCTTTGAGGCGGTCACTAACCCAATGAGCGATGGGATGGGCGGAGCGAGAGAAAGATCGATGTTTGATATGTCCATCCCACATCCTGCCCCAGCCAGATACAATCGTGGGTGGTTGGCGAGTGCTCTGGTGTGGTTTGCTTCTTCTTTCCTATCAAACACCTATCGTCTTTATCCCCCCTCCTTCTGTTATGTGTTTGCTACTCTCTTGTAACACCTCTAATCTTCGGCACTTATAATAAAAATATGACCTTATTGTGTTGCAAGTGCCGTAAAACACTTACTAAAACTAAAACTAAACCAGATACAATCTGTGCTTGCTCTCCTGTGTGTACAGCACGGGGAAAAGCTGCACTCTCCCTTCTTCTTGGTGCGTCTGTCTGTATATTTCATGTGTCGGCTACTTAGTCACTGATGGCGAGGAGGCGTGTGGGGGGGGG
>NW_004797525.1:579099-580187 GCF_000002075.1 Aplysia californica
TCTGTCTGTTTGTCTGTCTGTCTGCCCTGCTGTTCCCTAGACCGTTATGGCTGGCTGCCTGTCAGTTTGTCTGTCTGTCTGTCTGTCTGTCTGTCTGTCTGTCTGTCTGTCTGTCTGTCTGTCTGTCTGTCTGTCTGTCTGTCCGTTTTGCTCCTACCCAACACTCAATAAGCGCTATCGTCACGATACTTTCCTCCAACTAACGCGATGAACTGCCAGTAACGTATCAGTGCATCCGTCTCTGCCTCTCTATCTCTTTGTCTCTCTATCTCTGTTTCTCTGTGTCTCTTTGACTGTCTATCTGTCTGTCTGTATGTATGTCTGTCTGTCTGTCTCTACCCCCCTCCCCTTTCTCTCTCTAACTCTCTCTCTCTCTCTCTCTCTCTCTCTCTCTCTCTCTCTCTCTCTCTCTCTCTCTCTCTCTCTCTCTCTCTCTCTCTCCCCTGCGACAAAACGACCATAAATATAAAAAAATACCAGACGACGAGACGACGGCGACGAGTGCCGCCAACTCCCCGAGACAACAGTGAGCTCCCTCTGGCGAGATGTGGACTAGATGTGCTCACTCACTAGTCAGCTCACCGACTCATTGAGAACTGTAACATGTTTACCAAACTGCAACACCTTCGTCAATACATAACAGGAACACCACCATTGTATCAACAACAACAACAACAACAACAACGATAATGACAGTGACGATGGCAGTGGTGGTGACGATGATGATGATAAAGATGGGGTGGGGGCTGGGGTTGTGATGATGATGACGATGATGATGATGATGATGATGATGATGATGATGATGATGATGATGAAGATGGACACATTTGAATAAGCAGGGTGAAAAAAAACCCCGAAATTATACAGGGTGAAGAGAAAGATAAAATGGGAAAGGGAAAGTGGGTAAGGCACGATGTATGCGTGAAAGGCAGGGGGCAGTGGTAGGGGGTGGACACTGAGGAATGCATTCCGACACGCCCTGTGGTCGCCAGGGCGACTATCTGATTCATCGGCGAGCGGAGAGAGAGAGAGAGAGAGAGAGAGAGAGACAGAGAGAGAGAGAGAGAGAGACAGAGAGAGAGAGAAAG
>NW_004797525.1:581518-583924 GCF_000002075.1 Aplysia californica
TAATAATAATAATAGCATTTATTGTATAGCGCATATCCCCACTCGAAAGCAAGCTCTATGCGCCTCACACTATAGTATTACCCCAGCAGACCATAGAACACTCAGAAACATTCTCAGCTTCCCGGGAAGCGTACAGTGCAAGCAGCTGGTAAAACGATCAAACTCTAACAAACTGACGAGATCTTTCACTGTCTATTGCTGGGTACCCATTTTCACCTGGATGAAGTGGGGAAAATTCGTGTATAGTGCTTCTCCCAAGGATACAACGTCGGGCCTGCGGCTCGAACCACCGAACCCGCAACCTCACGATAACGAGTCTGGTAGCCTAACCACTAGGCCTCCGACGCCACGGACTAGAGATGGTTCGCCTTCGTCTGTCCCAAGACGGGTCGGTCCTTGTTAAACTAATTTAAGCTCATTTGTTTATTTGTCAATCTGCACGTAATTTTGCATGACACTCCTGTGAGCCAGCGACCAAACAAAAGAACTATTTTTAAAAATCGTCTTTCAGTAATCAAAAAGGTTCTTTACTTGGGCTCTTGAATAATCACGGGCCTTTGGGTACATCCTCAGGATCACTACATAAAGTGTTTGTTTTTTTACAGTGCACACGTGTGTTTGTGACGCCACGCCAACTCGAAATTAAGGCACGGTGCGCACTGGAAGACAAGAACGTCTGATTCTCAATTATAAAAATGATGATGATAATGGTGATATTTTTTGTTTCGTTTCCTTAATGGGCCTGGAGGACTCTACTAAGAAATCTTCGAGCGAGAGCGAGGCTCTTTTTGGGCTCCATTGTCATTGTACTCAGAGGCACCTCCACTCGTCCAAATAACTCCATTCGAATTGCCATTGTTCTTGTACATTCAACCATATATTTGACATAATCCTTTTCATGGTTGCATCTTCGGCAACGTGGGTTGAGCTCTTCCTTCACAAAGTTCTGATACCCTCTCAAGCTCCAATGATAACCCGACCGCAGTCTCGCTAGCTCAACCTGGTCCCAGCGACATGTGATAAATTGTTCCTGCTTATTGGAGTACTCAGGTGCTGGTACTTAGCTCTGCATGGTGGGTCTCTGATTCCCCTCTTGATTATTGGAAAGACTCCCCTGTATGTTATTGTCGTCTTTCTCTCTCAATCTCTCTGGCTTCATTGGCAGCTTGGTCTCCTGCCTCATTTCCTTCGATTCCAACATGGCTTGCAATCCACTAGATCTTTATTGTGGTTGTGGTTTCACTGAACTTGCGGCGCAAATCATTTTTCTCTGAGCTGTTGCCTAGCAGTCCCTTGCAGAGGGATTGACTGTCAGTCAAGATAGGACATTGGTTTTACTGTGGCAATTGTTAACAATCCATTGTGCAGCAGACATCTGCTGGGTCGGTGCCCATTCGAAACCATTTTTTGTTCTTGCTGTTTTTATGCTTGACTCCTTGATCAACAGCTTTCGTTCTATGATGGCTGTCTGGCAATCTCTTACAGACTTGAAGCATGTTCTTTTTGTATAGGTGGTGTAGTGCTCAGTTCTAGTCTCATAGCACAGTGCTTCAATAGGCGTTGTTTTCAGCTGACATGATACAAGTTGGAGGGCTTTGTTTTATAATCTGTCCAAGGCCTTTGCGCTAGTCTCACTCAGCCAAGGCTGCCACGCTGGGGTGGCATAATCCATCTTGCTTTTCCAAAAACATCTGATATACTTTCTTGAGCGACTCTTTACCCCAGTTCCATTTGAAGTTGCTGCTGCTGATGATGATGACGATGATGATGATGATATAATAATGATAATGATAGTGATAAGGATAATGACAATGCTAATAAATAGCGTTTGTATATCGTAAATTCCAGCTCCAAATCAAGTTCTATGTGCTTTAGAATCTGTCATTAGCCCAGCAGACCTGATTAACATTCTGAAACAATCTCAACTTCTTCTATACAGTATTCTGCAAAAAGTAATAATCTAACTTTCGGGCTTACAAGGTATATAAAATCTCCCCTGTTGTGTGCCAATGTTCGGTATGTTCGTCTTTCTGCTGGGATATTACACTCCTCTCAGTCCGGATTAGATCTTACACTGTGTGACATGCAGGGTCGGAGCAGCCGCCCTCCTAGATGCTCTAAATTGTGTCTGTCATGGCGTAAAAAATATACAATAACAATCTTAGCAGTACATGTAGTAGTAGTAGGTAGGTATTTGCGCTACAAATGTTTTTATTTAATACATGTTCATTATTAATGTATTAATTAACCTGGTGGTACTGTTTGCTAAGAGATGAAACCATGACAACGATACGAAAGAGAAATTATGTATGGTTGACGAGTTTGTGTGCACCGGCCTTGAGAGGGAAAATCAGATGAGTCTGGTTGGGGAGTTATTTCCCTTTAATCAATTGCCCCCACTCCCCC
>NW_004797525.1:587346-600038 GCF_000002075.1 Aplysia californica
TCTCTCTGTGTCTCTGTCTCTGTCTCTTCCTTTTACCACCTTTTACAACCCACCTTAATTCTAGTAGTAGGATAAAGCAAAAGCAAAAACAGTTTAGTGTTTTCTGAATTGACACTTTGACCTTTTGACCTCTTGACCTTTTGACCTTTTCCCTCTCCCCAGAATCGGAGCGAGTTGACCCGCCCCCTGTCCGCCATGTTATGTCCACGTTTGGAAAAACTGCTGGGTAAGCTATCTATCTATCTATCTATCTATCTATCTATCTATCTATCTATCTATCTATCTATCTATCTATAAATCTATCTATCTATCTATCTATCTATTTATTTATCTGTCTGTCAGTCTGTCTGTCTGTCTGTCTGTCTGTATGTCCGTTTGTCTGTCTGTCTGTCTACCTATCCATTCATCCATCCATCGATCTGTCCACATTTGGAAAAACTACTGGGTAAGCTAACTTTCTGTGTCCATCCATTAATCTATTTATCTGTCTATCTATCCATCTATCCATCTGTCTGTCTATGTATCTATGTACTATGTATCTATTTATCTATCTATCTATATGTCAGTCTGTCTGTCTGTCTATCTATCTATTTTTCTCCACCCCCACCTCTATCAATTGTTGTCTATGATAGGTAAATCGGAGTAACTGGCAGGTTCTTCTTCTTATTTCTGACTCTGTTATGTCAATCTTACCCCCCTCCCCCTCCCTCTTTTCCATTAAAGACCATCATGATCACCATGTTGACATCACTATCAAGTACCAGATCTGCGGCAGACATTGGCGATCATGGTACTCTATTCATTTGTGAGATGTTCTGACAAAATGAGTTACTTCTCACAGTGGAGATATTAGCCAAAAATCGACACTAGGGCCAAATTTGTAGATTTTCTATTGATGTCATATTCAAAACATGCCTTATATTATTTCATACATATATATTGTAAAAAAGTTCACCTCTAAGCGTGATGTAGCGATTTCCATAGGGCTCGAATCCGAGAAGTAACTCATTTAGTTAGCACCCTTCACATTTATTTGCTCTTAGGTGTACACATTTCTCAGGTATTTGAACTCTACTGCGTCTTTAATTTTAGCTGTTGTCGACTTCAACACTAACACTAACAATTGGTCGCTTTTAAGCACAAGGGGGCTATCCCGAAAAATGCCGTTTTGAGGAAATCAAAGGTAACGTTTTTTACCCCTAGTTCAGTTTCTTTAAAAGACAAGGAGAGTTTTCTCTGTAACCAAACAATTAATATACACACCAGTGAAACCAAACTTCTCCTACAGGTAGGACAATGCCTACTTTTGGTATAGGTCAGGATTCTGGAAACCCCAGAAATCTGGGTTAGCCCGCTTGTCCTTAAAAGCGACCAATTATGATAACAGCTGACCAGTCCAGTTTCTCATTCCATTGTGTTTCACTTTCTCTCCCACCTTTCAGCCATCCCCAGAGCCAGGAGACGTCCGGCAGCAGACCGAGGTCCCGACCACCACCTCCACCCCGGCCTGTGGGTCACCAGGCCAAGACCGGACCCCTGAAGGCTGACCACAGTCTCTTAGCGTCATCCAGCGACAGGTTAGTTGGGTGTTTCTTAGAGCTGGGGACGATGGAGAGGTTGTTGTCATCGATATTGTCATCATGTTTATCATGATCAGTATCATCATCATCATCATCATCATCATCATCACCATCATCATCGTCATCGTCATCATCATCATCAATGCCACCATTATCATCCCCATCATGAGCAACCTCCTGGTTTTTCATCACAATCATGAGCATGATATTTTCTATATTTCTATCATCATCATCTTTATTATCCTTATGCATACGTCCTCCTATGTCTGCCCCCCCCCTTCCCCAACAAACACACAAACACACCCACTAGGGAGATACCACCTCCTGGCTTTTCATCACCATCATGAGCACGATATTTTCTATATTTCTATCATCATCATCTTCATCGTCATCATTATCTTTATTATGCCTTATACATACGCCTTCCTATGTCTTCTCTCCCCCCCCCTCCCACAAACACACCAGGGAGATACCAAAATGTTGTATAATGTGTATTCTGCTCCTCCACCTCCTCCCATTTACACCCACCAGGGAGATAGCAGAGATCAGCCAGCGAGCGGCCAACGCCCTGGTCAAGCCGACCAAACCCCAGCCCGCCGCCCGCCGCTCTAAGTCGGCCGTCACCGCAGGGTCCTCGCGGTCTGACCCCGATGTGGACGACACCGACCCCCGCTTCGACAGCAACAGCAATAACAACAGCCACAACAGCTTGACCAGTGGTCAAACCCCGCCCCTCTCACACGCCGGAGAGAACTCCTCCCTACACCACTCCTTCTCCTCCCAGCAGAAGGAAGGGGAGGAGGAGGGGGAGCAACATCACGCCATCAGACCCCGGTCGTCCTCCCGACGTAGAGCCTACATCATCAAACGTCCGGAGAGCGCTCCCTTGTTTGGCCGCGTCACGCCTAGGCCCTTCACGCCCGACCAGGACAAGGCTGGGCCAGGTTCCGGCGATGCGGGAGGGTCATCCGAGGAGGGGGTCAGTGGCGGAGGGGGAGGAGGAGGCGGGGGAGGGAGCGGTCAGTTGAAAGGTGCTAGTCCAGATGGGGCCGAGCGTGGAAGGAGATCAAGGCCAGTTGTAAGGCCGCCTTCTATTAAAAAGAATTCTACGTCAAGTGCAAGCCTTCTGCCTAAAGTGCCTTCCCTTACGGATAAAAAGTCTACGCCAAACGTCGACGTAAAGCTGGAAGGGTCTTCTGGTGTTGATAACTTTGAGAACTCTTGCTCTCCGCCCCCCTCTCTGGGTTCAGACACCTTGAGCTCTGAGACTTTGGTTGTGCCTTCCCGTGTAGATATCACCCACATCTCTCCTCCACAGACTTTGGGTATGGACAACAACCTTTACTTTAGCAGCTCTGCTCTTTACGAGAACAGCGGGAAAAGTAATAGTGGTAGAGATGGTGACGGTGACGGTGACGGGGACGAAAAGGGAATCGATAGACGAGAAGTCGTACACGTCACGCACACGGAGACAATCGTAATCCCCTCGCCGAGGTCAAAGTTCACCTCGAGTGATGCAGCAACCTTCACCTCCACCACCACCACCAGCATTAGCAGCAGCAGTAGCTCCCCGAGTCAGCAACAGCAACAGCAGCAGCAGCAGCAGCACAGCGAGGTAAAGTTCTCGGTGTCCGTGTCTCCCGAGCTGCGGAGAGTTCAGCAACACCACGTGAGTGACGTCACCAACCAGCAGCAGACGACGACAACGACTACGACGACGACAATACCAAACGTGGACTCGGACACAGACTTCCTGCCCTCGGAGGACCAATGTTCCACAGCACGAGACGATGCTCCGACTTTCAAGAACGAAATCACCCTGAGTCGGCCCAAGGAGAGCTCACTCGAGCGGGTGTACGGGCGGGAGGGAGGGAAGGAAGGGGAGCAGGAAGAGCCGGAAACTCATCATTCTGAGCTGAGATGGAGCGTCAGCAAACTGCCCCAACCTTCAGTCCCCGCCATCGACATTGAAATCACACAGAAGTCGAAACAAGAAGAAAGTTACAAACAGACTGGCTCAGAAATTGGCGGTCGCGGGCTAAACCGTACGGGCCGGTCAAGCGGGGACATAGGCCACAGTGAACAGGACAGTAATGTCCAGATTGAGACAGACTTTAGTGAAGATGACGTGTTTTCCCCCGAGGTAAGGGCTGGCGTCACTCCTCTCTCGTCTGCAAACACTGGACATTCTCCTGGTGGTTTGGAGGAAGACGAAGAGGAAAGAGAAGATACTTGCATTTCGGTAGATAAAGATGTTTCGGGTTTGAAGAATATCGTTAGGGAAGATGATGAAACAAATGACAGAAAGCAAAGTGAAGGTGATGGAGAGAGCCCTCGTGAGGGAGAAGAGGGAGCGGAGGGAGAAGAGGGAGCGGAGGAACGTCTGGACTCGAGCTCACGGATGCCTGGCCATGTGGAAGCTGGTGTGTTCATCCCCTCGCTCCGGCTGGACAGTCTGGTGGGGGAGGACACGCTGAGTGACACGGACCGGACCAACAGTCAGAGCACTGGTCACACAAACTCCATGGCTGAGGTAGAGTACGTGAATGTCAAAACCCTCACACCTCACCTCAATGTTGCGACTCTGGAAGACCACGATGAGGCTCCTGAGGAGGGGAACGATGAGGAGAAAGAGGAAGAGGAAGAAGAGGATGATATGAAGGAGAAGGAGAACGTGAATAACACACAGCAACAGCAATTATCATCTGGATTAGAAGACGTGGGTGTTCCAGGAAAGTTTCCTATTTCGGACCAGTTCAGCACCGCTGATTCCAGAGAAGACGTAGCGATATCTCCTGATGTTACAGAGGAGATCAAGTTTCCCGGGAATGGAACAGATGACCGTGTGGTGCTCGCTCAAGAAGTCGTACAGAATGAGATAAAGTATCCCGTGTTTTCAAGTGTTCCTTTGAAAACTCTTCAGAGCGCTCACGAAGAACAAAATAATCCATCGCCAAATTCTGATCTATCTCCTTCTCGAGACGAGACTCACCAGGAGAAAGATTTGATAAACGCGTCGTCAGGGCAACCGCTGGTTGATGCAGACGCCAGAGACGTGTTGTCGTCTGCGTCTGATGACCACGAGAGTGGCGAGTACCACCTGGACGGGTCTGACCACGTGGCGGAGAGTGAAGGGGAGGATGGTGACCACAACTTTGACCACGGTGGTAACGTTCACGCGGACTCCCATAACGTCAAACTCCACGCGGACTTGAAGAAAAAGTTAAGCTCTAAGGGTTTGTTCGAGTCCCTCCCCGGAGTTGAGGAAGAAGCTGGTGCTAGCTACAAGGTCAAGCCCAAAAAGAAAAATGCCTTTTCTAGATTTTTCGCCCGGAAAAAAGGCAAGTACAACCCCTCGGCAGATCTCGACATGTCCTCTTCGGTGTTACCTTCTCCGAGTTCAGAGAACGAGGATCGAAAGAAAAAGAAGAAGAAATCCTCCTCCTCTTCCTCTCCGAAGTTGTTCAGTCTGAAGGGCAGAGACAGATCCAGGGAGAATGAACATATGGGAGCTGAGGAGGAGAAGAAGGCAGACAACTCCTCATCTCGAGGTGGCAGCAAGGCTCCCAAGCACGGCGGACTGAGCAAAGACAGCATCGTGGTGATCAAATCTTCGGGCAAGTCTCTATCTGGCGTCACGCCCGATCTGAGTGCTGTTGGCTCCGCTGGGGAGGAGAGTGTGGATCACGTGACGGCGGATTATAAACCAGGTGGTCAGGGTGGGGATGAACAGGACAAGATTGAAGAGAGTGTTGTTTATGGAGAAGTGCCGCAGGAGAATGACAGTGCACCGTTAGATATTAAGGTCAATACTACTAAAATACCTCAAGATACGTCCGTCGAATCGTCGGACAATGATAAATTCAAAGACGTTGTTCCAACTGAACGCACTGAGGGCGACACAGAATGCGTGGACGCTGGTCCAGGTAAGAGTCCAGAGCCGTTGTACGCCAATGTTTCTAGTTCGCCTCACTCATTCGACGATGGCGCAGGTTCACCGGACGAGATAGAGAGACAGGGTGTGAGGAAGGATGACGCAGCGCTAGCAGTCCTCACAGAAAATGTAGACTCTCCTCTGGTGTTCATGAGCTCTCCAAAGAAAACTGCCGATGAACGCGAGCAGGGAGATTGTAGCAAGATCGACGAAAAGTTGAACAAAGTGTACGAGGAGTCGACTAACTTCCCGATGTTTGAGGTACCGTCAGTAACAGAGTCTGTGGCCAGTGGCGATATAATGCCGTCAAGTGTGAGGGTGGAGCAAAGTTATGACGTCACTGTGTCGGAAGGAGAGGACTCTGAGCACAAGAGACTGGGGCCACCTGGTGGGGAGGGAGTTGAGGTGATTCCTGTGCTGAGGAGCACTTCTGCTGAAGAAATAAGTGAGCCTGATCTCTCTGAGATGTCTGGCAAGATGGATGAGGATATCACCAGTTCTTCGCTAGCCTCCAACAGTCTGGATATCGCTGTCGGGCTGATAGATCAGCGGGTTGAAAGCAGCAGTCTCCCTTCACCAGGTCACGGAATCGATGACGATAATCAAGATGAAGATGACGACAATGACGTTGTTAAATTTTCCATGAGAGACGAAGGAAGCAGCCATGAGGAGTGCAGGCGTGCCAGTAAACTAAGCGCTATAGAAACCACGGAGTCGGACGAGGAGCTGGACGAGGGCCTAGTGGACGCCGCCGACGACTTCCCTCTCAGACGTCCGAAGTACGCCACAGCGGGACCAGGTGGGGGGCCGGGGGCTCCTGTGCTGGGCAGGGACAGTCGGTACTGGGACGACAACAAGTACGCTGATGACGGAATCCCCTGTGTGATGCCCAAGAGTCCTGGGAAGCCCAAGTACAAACCCAGGAAAGATCGCGTGGAGTCTGGGGACGTATCTCTGGAGCCGGAGTGTTCGTTTGACGAGAGTTTCGATACCCTCACTCCGAGAACTGCCGATCTTGCTGACGAGAGTTTTATAGAACCGGAGATTGGAGGATCGTCAGAGGAAGCGCCGCTTGTCGAGAGGGCTGCTACAGATATTGAGCCGTTTGTCGACACTCTGGTTGAGGGAGAGCATCTTGTGGGCGGCTTGAAGAGGTCTCCGAGCCAAGTGGTGGTGCGTGCTCTGGTACACACTTCGTCCCTCGACGACAGTACGGCGGATGAGAACGAGGCTGATGCCACCCCGCGCCGCTCGCACAGCCCTCTAACCTCTCCCGGCGACACACAAGACGATGATGATGCTTGTTCTGTTGAACCTGAACCTGAAGATGAAACTATAAAGATTGGTGGACTGTCAATTTCCGGGGGTGAAACTGTGGAGGATCAGCGTCCAATTCTACCCCCGGCCTTCAACTACGTTCCAAAACGTGAGGTGGACGACAAAGCAGAGCGGTTGTTGAAAGAGAAGAGTGATGTACAAAAAGACGAGACCGACCAGAAAAAATCTCCTCAGCTTGGAGAGAGAGAAAGTGGGAGGCTCTTATTGCCTGTTGAAGACGAGATCATGAACAAAGTTGGAAGTGTTCCCGTCTTGTCGTCATCTCCTAGGGTGAACTCGGAAATACCCGATGATGATGACAACGGTAAAAGTGACAACGTTGATGAATTTGAGAATTCTGCGAATGTAGTCCTTCCACCTCAGCTGGAAAATTCCCCAAGTTACACGAATATAGCTGAAGTGCCAGCTGATTCAATGATACTAGATACAGATAAATCAGATTTTCCTTTAGTGGAAAAAGGTAAGCTAGTATCTACTTCATCAAGCGAGGGTAACGAGGAATCCCACAAAGACACAGGGATGCCTTTCTCTGACCATGACATGTCTTCTCCGTCCTCGATGTCGGCAAATGTCCCTGTGCCAGATAAGGAAAAGTCAATTCCTGCTTCTTTCAAGAACAATATGTTAGACGCAGAATCAGCAGGTTCGAAATCGCAAATAACAAATGGAGATGTTGCCGACTTTTTGAGGAAAGAAAATAATTCTGGGGTACTTACTGTTGGTGAGGAAAAGAGAAAGAATCCAGATTATTCCACGTTCCCCACTGTGAAGAAATCTGACGTCTACAAGGACCAGAGTCTTGTAGAAGAAGAGGTGATCACCGCCACCGCCAGACCAGCTGACCAGAGCGCCGTCCAGTTGTACAGGGCGGCCATTGTGAAGATGGACAAACTGCCGGCGGCGCCAGAACACGCCATGAGGCCCAAGAAGGCGGCGCCTCCCAAACCCAGACCGGCCTCCTGGAAGATGAAGGCCATGCTGCGCAAGTTTGACTCCGGCTCATCTTCAGAAGCCTCAACCCCATCGCCCACAAAAGGGCAACAGAGGCCAAAGTTCAAAAGTCAAATGTCAGAGGACAGCATCAACAAAGGTCTTATCGAAGGAGCTCTGAAAGAACTGGACGATTTCATCGATAACGATGATGAGTTTCAAGAAGAGCACGATAACTTCAAGAAAGATGCTCAGACCAAACGACAACAGAATGGGCCTGGCAACAACAGAAAAGTCACGAAACCTTCTTATGCAGGGAAACCTGAAGTTGCAGAGGAGATCTTTGTGAAGACCGAGAAACCAAAACCAACTGAATCTGCCAAACCGTTCCTCCCCGATCTTCTTCTCAAGCTAGAACAAAAGGAGCCCCCTGCAGGCAGACGTGTGGAACAAGATGTGGAGGAAGAAACGAAATCCAAAGTCTCATTGCCATCCCCTCAGAGGTCAATAGACGGAGAGGATCTAGAGGTTCCCGTGATCCGAGAGAAGTGCCACGCCCCGCCCGTCCGCTCCTCCGTCTCTGTAGAGAGTAACAAGTACGAGGACATTGTCGACTGGAACACGGAAAAGTTGTTTGAAAACGGCGCCTTTCCTCCCCCGGATGTGAATCGGTCGCAGGATGCGGTAGGTCAAGGTCACGAGGTGACCTTTGGACGTTCGGAAGACGATGAGGCTCAGGCGAGACCGGTTATAATTGATCTGGGTTATGAAGACGTTAAAGACAAGATTCCAGATAAGACTAAAGTCTTCGATGAGGTCACCGCTGACAAGAAGAAGACTGCCTCGCCCACTGCGAAAAGGTTTCATTTTCCCTGGAAGCGAAAAGGCAAAGACGAGAAACCGAAAGCAGGCAACAAAGAAAAAGACAAGCAGAAGGAGGCTGAAAAGGGGAAGGACAAAGGTAAGGCTCAGGGAGCTGTGAAACGAAACAAATCAGACAGTTCCCAGAAAGATAAAAAGAAAAAAGACGACAATAAATTCAAACTTGAAAAGGAGTCACATTCTGATTCTGGCGCAAAGGAGCCACCAAGTCCGAAAAAGGGAAAAGCGAAACAAAAAGAACAACCAAAAGCTGATAAATCGAAGAGCAAACAAGACGCGCCAAAAGGCAAGGCTGTACCAAAGACCGCCAAAGAGAAATTGAAAGCGCAGACGTCGATGTCATCTTTACCAGATGTCTACCACGAGATTGAGGAAAACGCCCTCGTTCCGGTGGTGAAGAAAAATCGCTCGCCGTCCGCCTCGTCCCGCTCCAGTGGCCCGTCCTCGTCCTCCAGCGAGTCGGACTACGAGGAAGTCGACTACAAGAAGGACGAGCATAATGAGCCGAGTACCAAAACAGACAGGGAGAAGAAGAGAGACACTATCCAGTCGGCAGACTCTAACGGTTATGAGATCCCCGCGAAATCGCTGCCACTTCTGCATAACTCCGAGAGCAAAATGAAGACTGAGACGCCTGGTCAGTTTCATGATGAGGTGGAGAGACTAGATCAAAACGATATTGACGATAACAGGGTGACACCAAGAGACAGTGAAAGATTTAACGCAGCAAAAGATAACGATGGAGAAGAACAAGACAATGGCCAAGCAGCTCAAGCGGCAAAGAAGGAAGGCAGCGATGATGACAACGACGTGATTTGTCCTTACTTGACCTTCCAGTACCCGCGGTTTCTGGACGGAGGAGAGATCTACGTGGACAGCCCCATCAACTCGCCCACGAGAAATGGAAAAAAGAAGAAACCAGGTGCCGCAGCTCTTGCCAGTCCTCCAGACACCGAGACGCCACCAGAGAGCGCTGAAAATGAAGATGACAAAGCCAAACAGCCACCTGCTACTTTCAGCGCAGAAGATCTAGGGAGTATCGGTTTCGCTTCCCCTTCGTCCAAAGACTCGCGAAGTCGCAGCAACTCGAGTTTGCCGGCCGGGTCGCCTGAGATGATGAGAAGGGACGACATGTCACTCTGCGAGGCGGTGTCTCTCGCGCTGCCTAATCTGTCGTCGAGCTTTGACAAGGGCAGAGACGACGAGAGTCCGAGAGACTCCCCTCGGAGCTACAGAGCTTTACCGGAAACTACGTCATCATCTCCGGCTTCTACTTCTGTCGCGAAGAGAAAAACAGGAAATCTTGGTGACACCGGGGCTGCTAATTCAATAGGGGCAACTGAGCAGAAAAATAACTTCACGCTTGACAAAAGTCCAGCTGGTGAGGCCTTAGATTTCAAAGGTTCTGGTAGCCTGGGGTCGTTTCACAACGATGACGCGGATTCTCCGTCCAGTACTGCTGCTGACGTGTTGGAACAGACAGAGTCTCGGGTAGACACAGACGTGCTGAACCGGCCCCCGGTGTCCGGTGAGGACCAGGCCAGGTGGAGAATGGCGCTCAGCCAGGGCGCGGGGTCTCTGAGTCAAGACAAGACTTCGTCTGTTTCTTCCTCCTCTTCTTCATCTTCGTCGTCATTGGAATCTGATGATAACGGCAGTGGTGGCAATGTCTCTGAAAGCAAAGGGACCAAGCTGAAAAACAAAGTCTTCGGCAAGAAACGAAAGGGAAGGGATGAGAAAGTGAAAAATAAAACTGATAAAAAGTCGAAACAAAAATCCGACGCGAAATCTCCTGAAAGGATGGAAAAGGAAAAGACAGAAAAGGAAAAGACAGAAAAAGAAAAGACAGAAGACGAAGATGCTAAGTCAAAAAAGAAGGTGGAGAAGAAAAAAGATCCTCAGAAAGTAGAGAAGAAAAATTCAAAGAAGGGACAGCTTGATAAAGATACAAAAGAACCTAAAAAAGTGGAAAAGAAAAATTCTGATAAGAAAGAAGATAAGAAAGACAATAAATGGAAGTTTGGCTGGGGCTGGAAGAGCAAAGATAAGGACAAAGGAAAAGAAAAGGGCCAAGATGCAGACAAGGAGAAAGACGGTGATTCTCCCCTCCCACCACGAAGAGATAATGAAGACAGAGAAGTCCCGAGTGACCTAAGTCCTTCAGTGGCCGCACGTGTTCACACACATCAAAGCCCGACACGGTCGGCTTTTGGTGGCCTCGGAGAAAGCACAGACACGTACAACAGCGGCGAAGACTCTCTTGTGACAGATCCTGAGATTTTTGCCACGTTTAGTGACCTACATAAAAGATCTGAAGAAGACAACGGAGACCCAGATCAAGAAGACATCTTACCTTATGGCGACGCTTCCTCTCAACCCAACCGCCCAACCGTCGTTGGAGAGAACAAGGTTCTTGAAAACGAGCCAGAAGAAGGCATGGTTGAGATGAGAGTGAGAGATGCTCTACCAGTATATGCCACAGTGAACAAACCGAATCTGTCTAAGTCTGTCTCTCTCGACGTCAGATCCGGAAAATCGAATAGAGGAAGACTGGAGAAGACAAAATCTCTGTTTTCCAAGGATTCGGATTCAGCCTTGATTCAGGACGAGCCTGACTCCGTCGCCAGGAGGAATATTGAAATTTCAGATCTTCCCGGAAAATTCTTCGATAATGATGACGAAGAGGACGAAGATGAGGAAAGAGAGGAAGAGGACGACAACAGATCTGTGACAGCACCTGACTTCAGTTCCCTGTTCTCAGACAGCGCGTCACGTAAAACCCCGAGGAGTGAGGATGTGGGTCATGAGGAAGACGTCTCAGAAAACAAGGGTGAGGCTGATGACGTATTGGACAGCAGTAGCCCAGGCATGAGACACCGCCCTAGTCTGACCAAAGACGCCGTGTCCAGTGTGTTCCAGCTGGCCCCAGCCGCCCAGAGCCTGTCACAACTTGACGACGACCGTTGGAAAGATTACTCACCTTTAGAGATTGGTAAACTCAGGCACTCGGGAAAGATGAAGAACACACCAAAGAACTTTTCGACGAACATTCCGACTGACGAAGATGGCGAAGACAAATCGGAACATCCATCGATATCAGACGAAAAGAAACTAGGCAGAAGAACTGGTCTAAGTGAGGACGTGAAGAAATCGCCGAGAGAAGATTCCAGGTCCCCGCCCGTGCCGCGAACGAGGGGGACAGTACGCCAAAGCCCTCCAGTTGTCGAGCTCTCCGACGATATGTCCGACTTTCAGACACACTTCAGCAACATCTGGGGATCCGATCCCCCGCCGCCTGTTGAGAATGCCACTGATGACACAGGCGACAAAGACAGAAGTGGTGAAAAGCAGCTCGACGAAGACAAATCCGATACGGAAGTTGTTTACGACGACGCTGTTTCTGTACCGAACAAACTGATAGAGAAGGAAGAGGAAGTGTACACTGACGCCAGAAGCTCACCGCTCATCAAACCAAAACAAAGGTTGTCCACATTTGGCAGCGAACTCCTCAACATGGCCGGTAACGTCGTGATACCGTCGAAAGAAAAACCCGCGAAACCTGGTCGAAAAAATATCTACGTGGTCACAGACGGCTCTTCGCAAGACGACACACGGATTGACGTCAGCAGCCAGGCAGATGGTGGTGGGGAAGCTTCTCCACGTAAGGATGACGTGACCGACAGCGAGGAACCGACAGAATACGACCAGCTGCCCATCCGGGTGAGGAAGATCAGCTGCAGCCGCACGTCCTTCCAGCCCGTGGTGCCCGTCCCGGTCAAGGCCATTGTGTCGTCTCCCACTTCTGCCAGCAGCGAGGAGTCGCGGCCTGTGATGTATTCTTGTGTGGAGAAACCCGAGAAGACAACGACGACAGCAGAGAGGGAGGCTACTGTGAGTGAGAGAACTGAGTACGCCTTACCCTGGGAGAAGAAAGACCTGGCGGAAGTTCTGACGCCAAAGCTACCGCCTAGACAGTATAACAGGTGATGTCCTTTCCTTTTTTTCTTTTTTTTTGGGGGGGTGGGGGT
>NW_004797525.1:600718-606870 GCF_000002075.1 Aplysia californica
TAGTTAGAGCCTCGGTTTATGTGTGTGTGACGTGTGAGATTCCAACTCATCGGGGCCCCAAAGCTGAGGAAAGGATCACAACACAGAGAGAAACAGGTTTGGCTAACTCCTGTTGTAGGCGCAGGCAGACAGAAGGTTAGTAGTGTTAAAACATTGTGAGGCAGCGTGGTGGAATCAGGCTCTCGTCAAAATAACCAAAGTGAAGAGACTTGCATTTTTCCGCAGGTTTGTGAATTTTTATAAACTTTTTGTTTTTTTGCTCAACACCTTCCATGCCCATGAAAGAACTCATTTCTGTGTGGATTTTACTGAAAAACGTTGATTAAAGGCACAAAAGATATAAATTTTCAGTTACCACGGACTCTTAAGCTAAAAAAATAATTAATCTTTTTCAGCCATTTTCTCACTAATTTTACCTCTGAAAACAGGTGACCCCCACCTCCTTCATTCACAAATATCTCGACTTGTTTTTAAGATAAACGGATATTTTTTCATCCAAATAAAGACAAGCGAACAAGCTTTAAGATGATACCAATAACTCAACGTGCTCAAAAATTGACGAGAGCCTGATTCCACCACGCTTCCTCACCATTGTTTTATTTTCCAAGTAACAACAGTTTGTTTTTTGTTTTTGTTATGTTTTAATGTTGTTACTGTTGTTTGTTTGCTTTTTGCTTTTTTTGTTTTGATGTTGTTGTTGTTGTGGGGGGGGGGTTGTTCGTTTTTGTTGGGGGTTTTGTTTTTGGTTTTGTTTATGTTTTTGTTTTAAGCTCCCCAAAAATGTGCATGGTACAGATGAACCCAGAATTTAATAGCTGTATCTTTGGTGAGGATACCTGTATGTATATATTCCTTGATCAAAGAAAGTATTTGGGGTGCAATTAGACAATAGAAAATGATATGAGGTCTGTAAAACTGAACAGTTTTAGAAGTTTTGGCATGTTCATTATAGCCTTAGACTTAGAGTCAGAAAATTTTGGTAAGTGCTAGCAGATTCTTGTCTGTAATGCTCGGACATGATGATGATGATGATGATCCGATGAAGCCTTATTGGCGAAACGTTGAACTGTGAAAAATATATATTTTTTGGAAATACAACAAGGTCTTAACTGTTTTAATACCTTCTTTATACAATGATGATGATGATGATGATGATGATGATGATGATGATGATGATGATGATGATAGTTCTTGGTGAAGCCCAAACTGGGTGAAACAATAAAATTATTTTTATTTAATGATACCTTGGAATCCATTTAAAAAAACACAAATTTCCATACATATGTACTGATTTCTTGTACTATGCAACAACGATGATGATATTATTATTATGGGGACCCAGCAATAGACAGCGAAAGATCTTGCCAGTATCTTAGTGTTTTAGCGCCTATAAAAGGCCGCTTGCACTGTATGCTTCTCAGGAAGTTGAGGTTGTTTCAGAATGCTCTCAGGTCTGCTGGGGTAATAGTATAGATTTGGAAGCGCATACAGCCTGCTGTTGAGCGGGGTATTTGCGCTATACAAATGATATCTATTATTACCACAATATTCTCTGTCTTTGTTTCAGGTCACTGACGGCTTTGTTTCAGCGTAAGAAAAAAAAGAACTCTCCCAGAGACGGAGACAGAGACAGCGTGGACGATAGTGCCAGGTAGACAGTGCAATTAATGAGGCTTTGACATAGACTTATATTGAACTAGCTGGGCCCCCTTTCGATGAAAGGAATGATCGGAGCATTAACATCAACTGAAAGTCATTGGCCAACTATATTTACATTCTACTGGAATGGAGCAATAAATCGTGAGAGGTGCAAAAAATTAGAAGGTCTAGATAGATCTAGATACTCTCAAAACAAAATGCGCCTCGCAAAATATCACTTCCTCACCGGATTTTCTAAAATTACAGAGACAGAAGCGATCGGCGAAATAAAGAAATTTAGCTTTTTGCAGCAAAACTGTCCCAAAACTGAAAAAACGAAGGGTGTCATGATCTGGAAAATATTTTAAAGAATCTTTTGGCAAAAACCGCATGTCGATCGATGCAGCCATTAAAAAGCCTTTTGAATAGCAAAATTCGCCCAACACAAATAGATAATAGATTATGATATCCTAGACCAGACACTGTGGGGGCTCTCGTGGCCTAGAGGTTAAGGGTTTCTCCTCTCATTCAAAGGTCCTGGGATCGAATCCGGGTTTTTTTCTTCTCTATAGTTGTCTCCTTTCTCCTTCTTTCCTGCTCTCTTGCAATGTTCTGTTGTCTGCTTTCGTCTCCACTTTCTGCCCAAATCCCCTCTCCTCCTTTGCCCCCTCCTCTGGTCTCCCGACTCTTTCTCCAGCCTTTCTACTGCTTCTCCTTGGCTCCTTCTTACTGCTGTTTTTCAGCCACACCCCTGGTCTTCTGGTAAGAAAGATCTACACCTAGCCTTCTCGGACAAGGGAGAAAAATCTTGGAGGTCCCATGTGCAAGTTGTGCATGTTAAAGATCCATTGGTGGTCAAAAATCGATAAGAGTAGGCTTCGGCCGCCACCCGGCAAAATTAAAAAATTCCTACCCACTGAAAATATGACCTTATGCAGTTGCGGGCGCGTAAAACCTCTATTAAAACTAATTTTAAAAAGACCGGATTTTGTCATGGCAGCCGCTCTTTGCTCTCTATAAAAACCAAGCTTAACTGCGCTGGTGGGTGTCATGGTGCACAACTGATGGCAAAACACAAGTCTCACTATATTATGTGAGTGGGCGCGCAGTCTTTTCCTTATTGCCCTTAATTTCGTTCCAAATTGGATCAAATTGGATCAAGTGGTGTGTTCCATGGTGAACCGGAAGTGCATCAGAATGAGCAGTCTTTGATGTCGGCGGCAAGTTATTCAGATATTCTAAGCCAAGAAAGTTAAATTTTTTTCAGGAGAGACTAAAAAAAAAAGTTTTATTTCTTCAGGAATGTAACTACATAACGTATCTTTTCTTGGTTTGTTTGTTTGTCTGTTTGTTTGTTTGGGTTTGTTGGGGGGTTTTTGGTTTGTTTTCAACATTTAGAATCTGATTATCAATAAAACATTTTTTGAGGTTATGCAATCGATACCATAAATAAGGAAACTGCAATGAAAAAAAAATGAAGGTGGGGTGAGTACGTCTAACTTGGACATACACGCTAAGAGCCGAACCCAACGATATGGGATACTTGATATATAACGCCGTCAAACCACTGGTGGCGACACCTGTTTTATTTTGCATTAGGGGCAGTTGTAGGAAGTGACGTCACTGGTGCTGTACACAAAAAGTAGGAGCGACGATTGTTGTCAAACAACCTGTCCTTGAGAAACGGAAAGAAACGTTTTTGTCAGCGCCGATGATGACGTCCCTATGACTACGCTTGCATTTCCTTTGGAGGTTTCATTTTTTCAGAAGTGGGGAAGGGGGGTGGGGGGGGGGGGGAGGAGAGGGGAGAAATTATTTTGTGACATTTTTTTAGATCATGGACCACGTTGTAGTTTGATAAGCTTACCTTTGCTTTAAGCTGACGCAACTTGCTCTCTCCACAGTGACCGCTCAGGCGCAGCAGGTTCACCGAGAGACGCCAGCTCCTCAAAGCCGGACAAGCAGAAAGAAAAACCAGCCAAGGCTCCAAAACCAGAAAAGCAAAAGAAACCTGCCAAAGAAAAGCCTGCCAAACCAGAAAAACCGCCAAAACCAGAAAAGCCCCAAAAACCGGAAAAGTCCGCGAAACCTGAGAAACTCAAAAAGCCCAAGAAGCCTATAGTGACCGCCGTCATGTCGTCTGATCCTGGGTCGTCTGGTGCCGAGGCGGACGTGGGCGGGGTCATGGAGGGGAGACCACTCTGTCGTCTGCTGCAGATCAACGAGGACGAGACAAGAGTTGTGGAACTTGTCAGGCCTCAGTCTGGGCCCTTGGGCGTTTTCTTTTCGAAAGAAGGTCCGGAGGCCATGGATGAAGGTGAGTTTGTTTGTGGCAGTCAAAGCACTTCAAAGCCGTGGATCTGACAGTTGAAAAGCGCATGATGGTAGGATGGGTGCTGCGCTGTTACCTTAGTTGGCATTGGCAGGACGCGACCCCAGTGAGCTTAAGAAGATGTCACATTTTCACTGTTTAAAAAAATGGAGATACGACAAGAAAGCACTTTGGTCGCGAGGAGTGTATTATGAGAGAGCCTGGTTCGAATCTCAAAAACACATTTCTTGAACTTGGTCGTAAATATGTTTTTGAAGTCTCTGATCAGGACATTGAATCCAGACATACTGGAGATAGCATTGCTTAATTAAGAAGTCCAGGTTTCCACGGCACCTTTGTGATGCACAAAGTTTCAAACTTGACATCAGAAGACAAACGTCTCCGGTGTTGTTGTTAGGGTCCCTCTTATTGCCACTGAAGACATCGGTATTTTTTTTTTCCAAATTTGTGTCAGGTATGTCCGCCTTTCTGCTGGGATGTTTTACACCATTCAGCTTGGGTTGGAACTTACAGGCAAAGTAAAAGTGGTCTATCTTCTAAATAACCTAAGCAATGTCCAAGGGGACGTAAAATAATTCAATCAATCAATCATCTGTGAGGATTCAATCTAATCATTTCTTGCTGGGACGCAACTCGTACGGTGGGAATAAAAAAAATGCAACACAATCATTGATCACTGGTAAGGAAACAAGTAGATGAATGAAACACCAATGAAAACGTGAGTGAAACGCGTATGCATTAGTGGAAAAATGTGAGGCAGTGTGGTGGAATCAGGCTCTCCTTAAAATAATCAAAGTGAAGAAACTGGCATTTTTCCACAGGTTTGTGAATTTTAATCAAAATTTTGGTTTTAAGCTCAACACCTTTCATACCATTTAAAGAATTCATTTCTGGGAGGGTTTGACTGAAAAACGTTAAAGGCACAAAAAAATGTAAATTTTCAGTTACCACGGACTCTTAAGGTAAAGAAATAACTTACCTTTGGGGGCCAATTTCTCACTAATTTTACCTCTGAAACAAGGTGACCACCACCTCCTTCATTTGAAAATATATTGGCTTGTTTTCAAGATAAAAGAATATTTTTTTCGTCCAAATAAAGAGAAGTAAACAAGCTTTACGATGATACCAATAACTGTACATGTGCAAAAATTGACGAGAGCCTGATTCCACCACTCTACCTCACAAATGATTGTGATATAAGTAAAAGTAGGAAACGGTGGGGGAAATAATGAATACACGGGGGAACGCTTGATGTGGCGGAAGAAAAGAGGAGAAAGAACTTTCTTTTGTTCTTTTTCTTTCCCTTCTTTTCTTCTTTCTTTTAAAGGTATGCATGAACTGAACTCTTAAAGTGAGGTTTCAATACTTATTTTTCCTCTGCCAGGATTGTTCGTGAACGCTTTCCAAGACAAGAACATCATGAAGTTTTTCGCCGGGATTCTCAGCATCGGGGACGAAGTGCTGGAGATTGACGGGTGCGACATTCGTCATATGAGCCTGGACGAGGTCAAGGACTTGATACTGCAGAGGGAACGGATGACCATGAAGGTCATGCCGGTGTCCGTAACTCGATCCACGCTCTGAGCTTCTAGTTTGAACTCTTAGTACGCGCATTCTAGGGCTTCGACCACGCTTGAAGGAGCTCGGTTTTAGAACACTAACTGAGGGCATTATTTCGTTATTCATCAGATTTTTCCGTTCTGTTGTGGTTTGTTGTTTTGTGTGTGTGTGTGTGTGTGTGTATGTGTGTGTGTGTGTATGTGTGTGTGTGTGTGTGTGTGTATGTGTGTGTGTGTGTGTGTGTGTGTGTGGTAGCCTATCCGTTCGAAATGTTCGGAGCCCAGAAGAGCGTGCTCTTCGCCAGGGCCACCACCTCCCTTGGGTAGCGGGTGAGGCAATCCAACCTCCCTGAAGAGATGCCACCGTCGTGTTGTTGTTGTTTACATTGCATGATCATGGCTTAGCAAGAGCAGTTCAAGATAAAACATGCTGTAGCAGCACAATTGTGGTAATGTAACCATCGCGTGTTGTAATACTCCAGTCACAGTAATGGCAAAGCAATCACCATGGCGTGTTGTAACACACGTAGAACAATAATGATAAGTACCCAACCGTGGCGTGTTGTAACACACGTAGAACAATAATGATAAGTACCCAACCATGGCGTGTTGTAACACACGTA
>NW_004797525.1:606970-611756 GCF_000002075.1 Aplysia californica
CTAACTGAGGGCATTATTTCGTTATTCATCAGATTTTTCCGTTCTGTTGTGGTTTGTTGTTTTGTGTGTGTGTGTGTGTGTGTGTATGTGTGTGTGTGTGTATGTGTGTGTGTGTGTGTGTGTGTATGTGTGTGTGTGTGTGTGTGTGTGTGTGTTGGGGGAGGGGGAGGCTCTATCTCAAACCTAAAAAAACAGGCAACAACTGTAGGTATTGTATGCAAATTTGTGTTTCTCTTTTTTTTCTTTGATGGTCCGAAATGTGCGGCACCATTGCCTTTGGTCTCCGGCGGATCGGCCACGACACTAGACTATGTGTGTCCGCCACATTCCTGGAGAGATGAACAAGAGATGAACAGTCACAAAAAGGTGGAGCCTGAGTATCAACACAAAAAAACGTTCCTCTTTTAAAGCTAAGGTTTCTCCACCTTTTTCGGGTTGTTGATTTTTTTGTTTTGTTTTTCCAAGTTCAGCTTCTTGAACGTGTACAGTGAACATTGACTCTTTAAGTGCCTGCTGCTGTCAGATACTCTGCCTTGAATATTTCATCTCAATGTGTCGTTGGAGGGCGCCACTGATTGGAACGCCTTCTTATTTTCTTTTTGTTCCTTCTATCTATCTGTTTCGGTCTTATTTCTTTTAACATTCATTAAATTGCCGTTAATGTGTCAATGTGCTTCTCTTTACTCAAAGTACGGTAGGCCCATCATGGTGTCCTGACGAGGGAGTGATTGATCTTTACTTTACTTTTTACTTTTTCCGCTATTTATACCATTTTGGGTGTCGCGGGAAGAAAGAGACGTCTGTCTCTCTGTCGCCAGCCAGAGAGCTTGGGTCGGGGGGATGCCGTGGGTGGTTAATGTTTCCCTGACTCCATCTATCCAGGTCTTTCTCGGTCGCCCTCTCTAGCCTTGTTGCCATCGAATTTTTTTAATGTAGGCACGTTGTGCTGGGTGGTGATTGCTTCACCTTTGAAGTAACCTACATCGCATATTGTAGGTCAGTGACTTCAACAGTTGAAGTAAAGAAAGTGCATCTCTTCAGTTTAAGTGAAAGAGTGTTGGCGTAACAGTGCTTACATAAAGAACCACATCAAGTGAGGCATTATTTGATGAAGTAAACCAATTAGGTTTTTGTGTTTGTTTGGTTTGTTTGTCTGTTTGTTTTTTGTAGTTTATATTTATTTATTTTTAATTTTTTAATTTTTCTTCGGGGGGGGGGGGGGGGGGTTTGAGAGGGGTTAATATTCATCTTATTATAAGGTTTTAGCAGAGAGGAGATAGCTTTATGTGGCAAAGATGTTTTTTTAGTTCCGCAAGTCAGGAGCATCGTTCAGGCCAATGTAGGTTATTTCCAATTGTAGACCTTCTATAATCAGTAGGCATATGTTAGTACAGATAATTATACAAACGTAGCTGTATAAAGCGCACAGAGCATGCTGTACACCGTGGATATACTCTATGTAAATTATTATTAGTAATTATAACATTTAGTTTCAAAAGGAGAAGATAAGTAGGGTTGATACCCATAATATTTTTCATTATTATGTTGACACATGGGTGTTGACAATACCATCACCGTGTTATTATACATATTTTTTATTATATACTTTCAGTTTGTCGACAACTTTTCTCCTCTCTCTCTCTCTCTCTCTTGTACCAAAGACTGACGTGTAACTTGACTTTGAACAGTTTTCTTAATATGTACTCATATATTATAAATGTTACGTTTACATTATGTAAAGATTATACTTTGATCTTTTCTGCTATCTGATCTAGATCTAGATGGAATTGGCTTTTGTTTACATACTACGACATATTCAAGCACCACAGAAAAGGTAGAAGAGAATGAGAAGAAAAGAAATACTCATCCGGTGCTAGTTCTTGAATCATTGAATGTTGTCCTTTTGGTAGACACTCTCAGTGATTTCATCTTTATCCTTCTTGTTTTCCCTTGCCTGAATACCTCATGTATATATATATATATATATATATATATATATATATATATATATATATATATGTGTGTGTGTGTGCGTGTGTGTGTGTGTGTGTGTGTGTGTGTGTGTGTGTGTGTGTGTGTGTGTGTGTGTGTGTGTGTGTGTGTGTGTGTGAGTTGTGCTGACAAAATGAGTTACTTCTCGGATTTGAGCATTATGGAAATTGATACATCAACTTGATAGGTGAAGTTTGTACAATTTGTGAGTATGGAATAGTAAAAGACACAGTGAACTTGAACAAAATGGCATCAATTGAACATCTATAAATCTGACCCCAGTGTGGATTTTCAGCCGATGTCTCCATTCTTGGATCGTGAGAAGTAACTCATTTTGTCAGCACAGTATATTGTATATATAGGCCTACTGAGGTATTCAGACAATAAAAGATCTGATAAGATCTGATTAAAACAAATGTTTCACTATTTTTGTGATCTGATTTTTACTTGTGTTATTGCTGCTATCATTGATGTTGCTGTTGTTGTTGTTGTACTGATGTTGTTGTTGTTGTTGTTGTTGTTGTTGTTGTTGTTGTTGTTGTTGTTTTTGTTATTATTATTATTTCTATCATTATTACTACCATTACCCTCATTGCTTTATCATCATCATCATCATCATCATCATCATCATCATCATCATCATCATCATCATCTATTCAACTATTGTTTTGTTTTTGTTTGTTTGTTTGTTTTTGGATAATATATTATTGCTGTCTGTGTGATTTTTGTTTGAGGTTTTCCTTTGTTAACCAATTTGTTTCCTTTTCCATTGTCTTATTTTTACTGTTAATGGCATTTCCATTGTTTTATAGTAAATGTGAGGCAGCGCGGTGGAATCAGGCTTTCGTCAATTTTTGGGCATGCAGAGTTATCCACTTATTGGTATCACCTGAAAGCTTGTTCACTTGCCTCTATTTGGATGGGAAAAAATGTCCATTTATCTTGAATACAAGTCGAGATATTTACGAAAAAATGAGGTCGGGGTCACCTGTTTTCAGAGTTAAAATTAGTGAGAAAACGGCCACCAAAGATTTGTTATTTCCTTAGCTTAAGAGTCCGTAATAACTGGAAATTTACATTTTTGTGCCTTTAATCAACGCTTTTCAGAAAAATCCACACAAAAATGTGTTCTTTAATGGTCATGAAAGGTGTTGAGCCAAAAATCCTAAATTTGATAAAAATGCACAAACCTGCGGAAAAATGTAAGTTCCTTCACTTTTATTATTTTGACGAGAGCCTGATTCCACCACGCTGCCGCACAAATGTATCCAGGTTTTAAACAATGCTCGTTAATGTGACTGGTATAGGCTCTTTGCCTCTGCACGCAAAAAAAACCCCAATGCGAGTCTGATTCCCGCTCAGCTCAGCATTGTATCGATTTTCTCCGTCTTTTGGCTTGGATAATGTATCCCTCACTCTCATTCTGGGTTGGTCCTGTCTCGGAAGATGAAAGTAGCCCGCCTCCTGAATTATGTAAAATGATTCTTGGTTCTATGGAGGCGATAAACATTGACAATCAGTTACTCCCAGAACAAATTCACCGCTCGTATTTTGACTTTATCAAGTATTATAGTGGAACCTGTAGCATACGTGTCCTTTCGTTCAGTAAATTATTAGAACGCGTAGAAAGACAGCGAGCATAAACCTGTTGTCACATGAAGAGAGATACACACACATAAGGCCCCTGGACGAGACATAACATTCGTACATTCACTCGAACAGGTTGGCGACTTTCCCTGTACTCTCACTCATGAATTCACGTACTACACATAACAACACACGTACTACACATAACAACACACAAGGTTAGTCGCCACAAACCTGCTTTAACGACCACATGCCAGAGACAAACAGCTGTACAAACGATCTCTACCCGTTTTCATACTTCCGTTTGGTTAACCCTATCCATACGCCCTGGGGTCATTTTGTACCCCCGCGGTTGTATTCTTCACATTTTAGAATACTTCAAGTACGAAGATCTCTTTAAAACTTTCAATATTTTTCAAAAAGCATTTTAACAGACTGCAAAGCGTACGGATCGGATCAACAAGTAAAATTTCCTCTTTGTAAAGTGGTGCACAGAGTTCCCCACGTCGTATGGATACGATAGTAAAACACGACGTACGGATAGGGTAAAGAACTATTTTTACTATGACACTGTCCAAAATGATCACTTGTCCAGAAAGATGAAATTTCTACTCCCCAGGGATGGTCGTCTTGGACAGTCTCGACTGTACTGAGAATAATAAACATTTTATATGAGATAACGTAAATACTAACTTGTAAAATGTAAAAAGAAAGAAGACCTAATGTGTTTTCACAGCTTTTTTTGCATACCTATTTTCCATGGTGACTGAATATTTTGGTCTGTTTTTTTTTCTTTTCTTGCTTTTGATATTATTTCATACATTATGTAGCATGGACTTGACACGTCATGTAGGCCTACAGTGGCCCTTTGATAAGACGTGTAAATTTGTCATGAGACTTTGAGTTTGAGCAAAAGACAAGAGACGGGTGGAATGTCATTTGTACAAGTCTGTAACAGTTTATTTTCTTTTCAAAATAATACGAACATGCAAAGGTGGGGAAAGTGAGGAAGGAAAGAATGATAGAAAGAGACAGTTAGAGAGACAGAGAGAGAAACAGAGGCAGGGGTAAGAGAGAGAGACAGAGAGAGAGAGAGAGAGAGAGAGAGACAGAGAGAGAAACAGAGGCAGGGGTGAGAGAGAGAGAGAGAGAGAGAGAGAGAGAGAGAGAGAGAGAGAGAGAGAGAGAGAGAGAGAGAGAGAGAGAT
>NW_004797525.1:613711-617682 GCF_000002075.1 Aplysia californica
TATCTATTATTATTATTATTATTATTATTATTATCCGGATTTTTCCTAAATCGACTCATTGCCCAGCCCTACCTGCAAACCCTGACCAGCCTGAACAGCTTGATCTTTGCTTTTCCTCCTCCCAATGGCTAACGGCCGCGTTGTTACCGTTAATATCATCACTCATGACAAAGGCGGTATTGGGACGAGAGAGATACTTCATGGACGGCGTTATCTCGATCTCACGGCGGGAAAGACAGCCATAACAATACAAAATGAGACGCGCCAGGCTATCAGATTGTTGCTGGGATAAATATCAAGGGTTTCCTCCCATGGTGTATCGATCCTTTAATTGTTAACCTCCTCCGATTATAGAGCTCCGTTAATTGCTAATGCTGTCTGATTATGACGATCCGTGAACTGTCGATGCTCTGCGATTATGACGATCCTTTAATTGTTAACCTTCTCCGATCACGACAAGGCACCCCTGAAGGCGTCCCTCTTCACCAGTTGTTTTATAGCTCAGCACTGCAGACAACAGTCCTGTTTTATAACAGTATTAATGAACTGGGGGAACATAAAATGGACTCTTTGGTTATTTAGAAATCATTGTCTAAACAAATAAGTAGAGAAATGAGTATGCTGTAGAACGTCATATTTTTCCGTAATAACTTTTATCTTGGAAGTGATGACCGACGAATTGAGTATGGTGACGTCACGGCGTGTTAGGTTCTATTTATAAAACGAGAGAAGATATCGGCTCGTGTGAGTTCATCTGAATGTGCGAAAGGTAGACGGTTTAGCTTCACAGCTCTAAGATAAGGCTTATCATGCACGCAAATATTGTATGAAGTGTGTTCTACGGTGGTTTCATGTGTTTGCTAGTAAACTGAAGTATTGAGAGTTAATGCCTTTTGATTTGATATGTGTGACTCGTACCGACGGTTCGGCCCACAAGGTATATCTGGCATGAACAGCAGGTCTTTACTTCGGAATTACAAAGTTCTATCTTACATTATCGGCCGTTTTGAGTTGCTAAGACCATGAGGTCAGAAATCTTAATGTTCTGTCGGCTCATTCAAAATCGTCAGATTATTCGGAGTCGTTATCAAGATATTCAAAGAATAATTGCATTCAAAAGAGCTTGGCATGTTGTGAAACTCAACATACATTTTTTACGTCAAATTTCTCAAAATTTAATACCTAGCACATAGAACTTTGGAATTTTAAGGTAGCGGGATATTGTCAAAAACACGTGTGTCTAGATCTATAAATAACACATTTTGTGGGTTTTCTATTTTTTGTTGTGCTTTTTGTTGGCTTTTTTTTCTTTCTTTTTTTTCTTCTTTTTTAGTCACTTTGACCGCTTTTTTGTCCCGGGGATCATCTTTTTAAAGCTAAAGTATGCGTTTAAACGTGTTGTTAGCGATTACAGAAAATGTGTCTGTTGCTATGGGGATATAAGTCTTGTTTTGAACTGTCCGCGTGCTTGATTGTGAGAGTAGCAGCTTTGGTAGTTCGTGTGAATATTTTGTACTGTTGACGTAGCTATCTAGCTGTTATTCCTTACTGGGCTGGAATATGCGCATCTTGAATCTGGTGGCTCGGACCAAATTGAGACCATAATGGGGGGGAGGGGGGGGGGGAGGACGACTAAAGTCCAAACTGGAAACCGGCGTCTGTGATGTAGTGATTATAAGAGGCGCTTTACCGTCGCAAGCAGGAGACTTGAGTTCGATTCCCGTTTGGGGAGAATAATTGTGAGGCAGCATGGAGGAATCAGGCTCTCGTCAAATTTTTGGCATGTAGAGTTATTGGTATCATCTTAAAGCTTGTTCACTTGTCTTTATTTGGTTGAAAAAAATATATATATATCTTGAATACAAGTAGAAATATTTGTGAATGAAAGAAGTGGGGGTCACCTGTTTTTAGAGGTGAAACTAGTGAGAAAATAGCCGCCAAAGATTCGTTATTTCCTTAGCTTAAGAGTCCGTGGTAACTGAACATTTACGTTTTTTGTGCGTTTAATCAACGTTTTTCAGAAAAATCCACACAGAAATGAGTTTTTTAATGGGCATAAAAGGTGTTGAGCCAAAAAACAAAAAATTGATAAAAGTTCACAAACCTGCGAAAAAATGCAAGTTTCTTCACTTTGATTATTTTGACGAGAGCCTGATTCCACCTCGCTTCCTCACAATTATTATTATCGAGTATCTCAGTATTTCTGGCCGTTTCAGCCCCCGCTGGTCCTGTCAGGTAGGGTCGAAGCACGCCTCCAAAATTATTTAAACTGGGTCAATGGGCGCGTTAAAACTCTTGGTCTTTTCTTTTCTTGCTTCTGATATTGTTTCATACATGTAGCATGGAATTGACACGTCATATACAGTGACCCTTTAGTAAAACGTAATTTGTCGTGAGACTTTGAGTTTGAGCAAAAGACAAGAGACGGGTGGAATGCCATTTGTCAGGCAGCGTGGTGGAATCAGGCTCTCGTAAAAATAATTAAAGTGAAGAAACTTGCTTTTTTCTGTTGGTTTGTGGATTTTTATCAAATTTTTGTTTTTTGGCTCAACGCCTTTCATGCCCATTAAAGAACTTATTTCTGTGTGGATTTTACTGAAAAACGTTGATAAAAGGCACAAAAAATGTAAATTTTTAGTTACCACGGACTCTAAAGCTAAGGAAATAACTAATCTTTAGCGGCCATTTTCTCACTAATTTTACCTCTGAAAACAGGTGACCCCCACCTCTTTCATTCACAAATATCTCGACCTGTATTCAAGATAAAGGGATATATTTTTCGTCCAAATAAAGACAAGTGAACAAGCTTTAAGATGATACCAATAACGTTACATGCCCAAAAATTGACGAGAGCCTGATTCCACAACGCTGCCTCACATTTGTAAAAGTTGTATCGACCGTTTGTATTCTATTTCTATAACAACTTATAAATAATATGAATAATTATTTCATAGTATTGACTGAACGCCTACTTCAGCACCGTAATTTTCTCTTTCTGTTCTTTAACAGTGTGTTATTGGTTAAGGCTTAAAGTCTCTTTAGCACAAATAGGTGCCATCCCCTCCCCCTCCTTATCTCTCTTCCAATATTTTAAAGTATAAAGACTTAACGCTTGGTCTAGCACAGAATGGCACTCCTCCCTTTTTTTAACGATGTTTTATTATAGGGCCGTGACGCCCGTTTTAGCACAGAATGATTGTTTATGAGGCAGGGTCGCAGATTTAACGTTTCTCTCTTGCGCCATAAAACGGATTACTTTTTGAAAACACCGAGCCAAGACGTGCGAAATCAGGGGAGGTCGGCTTTACCACAGTTGAACGTGTGTACGTTTGTGTGTGTGTGTGTGTGTGTGTGTGTGTGTGTGTGTGTGTGTGTGTGTGTGGGGGGGGGGGGAGGGGTAATAATAGTACGCAGGGTACTTCCTGCTAATGTGCCAGATGTCCGATTCTGATGGTGTCCTTTTGAATACTTTTTGAATAAGCAGATGGAAAGTGTAAGTCATCTCCATGTGCGTCATTTTGTAGGTAGGCTAGGTGTCAGTGTGTGACCACACCACTCGCCATCGCTTTTTAGGCATGTGTATGCACATGATGTATCTAGTGAGGTCCAGGTTCACGCCTTTGTGTAGAATTTTCGCCTGTCCTTGCTTTAATTAGTATACTTCAGGGTGTTCTGTCGTCTTAAGATCTTGTTCCTCAAACCGAAGATGATGAGTTGGAAGAGACTGAGAAAATTCTTTTAAGTTTGGAACTGCAAACGTACAGACTCACAGAGTGAGAGATGGAGAGTTACGATCATTTTTTAAACTGGGTGGTGGATGCTATGATCTTTGTATTTTTGACAAGTGTATTGAGCACTTATTTAGCCTATAAATTCAATTTATTATTATTATTATTATTATTACTATTATTATTATTATTATTATTACTACTACTACTACTACTACTACTACTACTACTACTACTACTACT
>NW_004797525.1:617782-625970 GCF_000002075.1 Aplysia californica
TTATGGTAAGATAATATGTAATAATCAAATATTCATTGTGATTTTCATTGGACACCATATTCCATGTAGTCATAACATCAAAACGAATTGTTGTCTACCCCTCAGAGTTTTGAAAACAGCTGACTGGCAAAAAACGACGACGAGAGACCAGCTCGGCGAGACGAATTTCTGAAATGTGAGACTTTTTCCTCCAGGACAGTTTCCAGCTTCTTAACGTCATCTTCCTTTGGGATTTTCCATTGATCTTTTGAAACCTTGTTGTCATTTTTGCTTTTTTTTAAAATTGGAATTCAGTCTTTAGACTTTGCCCTCACATTTTTATCTTTACTGATTGATTGTTTAATCAATTCTTATTGATTTGAACTCCTGGGGTTGTCGATTTGACCTCATGGTTATCAATCACAGCGGAGAATAAGGATTGGATGTTTATGTACACAGTTGTAAGATTACTAGGTTCTAAAGTAGGTTTTGCGGCGTTTGAACCATTTTCTCACATTAGGTTTGACTTTTTGTGTCAGGGTTATTTCAAAATTGTTGAGATACTTATTCGGAATTGAGTCATGAGTTTTCGACTCTTGTGGGGTTACCAATGCTAGGTGAACTGCTGAGTTATAAGATTAAGGTTGTCGAGGGGTTCTAAATGCTGAAGTTTCTACATGGTTTGTTACTTTTGTGAAATTGTTCTTGTGATACTGTTGTAAGATTGTTAATTCCAAATTAATGTGATGTTTCAAATTTGAGGTTTATCTTAGGTTTTTGAATAACAATTTCTGCATAGGTCAACATATAATTAAGTTGTTGCCTTGTTTTAAGTCTGCAGTTTTTGTTGGAATATTCATTCAAAATTTTCGTAGGGTTGATAATTTGAAATTGGACGTGTCATTTTTAAGGCTTATTTAAGGTTTTTAGATTGCGGTCACTGCATGGATATAACTATAATATAATCAAGTTGTTGTCTTGTTGCAAGTCTGCGAGAAGTGAGCGTCGGATTGCTCATTCCAGATTTTTAGTGAGGTTGATAAATTTGGAGCTGGCGCAGTACTTTAAATTTCTTGTTACTTGTAGGACTTTTTTAAAAAATTGCTGTAATTTGTAGGGGTAAACAAACGAGTACAATCAGTCACGTTTGTCTTTAGGCGGTCACTAACTTCTTCTCTGGGTGTCATGGCTGCCGTCAATGATCCGGAAAGTTCCTGGCTTGACGATAAATCTCCGAACGAGTCCTCACATGTCACAGATTTCCTATATAATGAACGCATCTTGAGCGACCACTTACTCCAGCTACTGGAGCTTGTCGTTGGCGTGTCAATTGGGATGTTGTTCAGCGTGGTAGGCATGGTGGTCAACATTCTGGTCATGGCCGTGTTCGTCCGGCAGAGGTTCGGCGACAATGTCACGATCACTTTGTTCAGTATCGCGTTCTGGGACTTTGTCGTCTGCTTGTCTCTCCACATGACCACCTACGTGCCTCTGGTCAGACTCTACGCGCCGGCCGCAGCTCACAGCTTCAACAGCGTGGCTACTCTTGTGTTCCGATCTCTGGACACTGTGGGATCGGTTGTCTCTCTTTGTCTGGCAGCGTTTCTGGGCGTGAGTAGATGTATCTTTGTCACGTGTCCGTTCCGAGCTAAGTCTCTGCTCACGGCCCGCCGCACTGTCCTTCTCGTGGTCAGTATCTCTGTGCTCGTGTTCTGTTGGATGATTAGCAGTTTCTCCACTTCAACACTCGTCTCCGTTTTCAGTTCTCAGTTCAACCAGTCTGTTCTTGTCATCAAAACACGGCCTAATACCGAACTAGAGACCGCTTACTACGCCGCTTTGATAGTCTGTCCTAATCTCTCCTTCTTCATCATCATCATCAGCACTATAGCCATCTCTTACGCTCTTAAGAAGTCGGTTAAGTTCAGAGCCAACATGGTCCCAAACGTTTCCGCTTCATCGGCAAAAAGCCATGACGTAATCTCGACGAAAGAACGAAAGATCACCAAGATGCTGGTGGTTGTCATGGCAGTCTACATGATCCTCTTCCTCATCCCACACTGGACCATGGGCATCGCTGTGGGACTCGAACCCAAACTCTATCCGTTCGAAGCGTACCACAATCTCCTCCACGCTGTCACCATGTTTATTCAGGTGTTCTGTGTCATCAACAACTGTTGTATCAACTTTTTCGTCTATCTCAAAATGAGTTCCGCTTTCAGAGCTACTTTTATGAGAATGGTGTTCAAAGTCCGACCTCAGGGTAGAAATTGCGTTGTCAAACAGCACACCCTTAATTGTCAGGAAAATCACGGGTAAAGGAGATCGTATACATTTGTGGGGAATCGTGGTGAAATCAGGCCCCCATCAAAATTCGGAAATCGAATGAATATGAGAGGAAGCATGGTGGAATCAGGCTGTAGTCAAAATAATCAAAGTGAAGAAACTTGCATTTTTCCGCAGGTTTGTGAATTTTTATCAATTTTTTGTTTTTGAGCTCAACACCTTTCATGCCCATTAAAAAACTCATTTCTGTGTGGATTTTTCTGAAAAGCATTGATTAAAGGCACAACAAATGTAAATTTTCAGTTACCACGGACTCTAAAGCTAAGGAAATAACTAATCTTTGGCTGTCATTTTTTCACTAATCTGACCTCTGAAAACAGGTGACCCCCACCTTCTTCATTCGCAAATATCTCGACTTCTATTTAAGATAAAAGGATATTTTTTCATCCAAATAAAGACAAATGAACAAGCTTTAAGATGATACCAATAACTCTACATGCGCAAAAATTGACGAGAGCCTGATTCCACCACGCTGCCTCACATAGGCATTTTCCCACCAGTTTGGCAATTTTTTTCTCGAATTTTTGGTTTTTGGCCCAACACCCTTCGTGTCCATTTAAAAACATGATATTATGTGAATTCTACTGAAAAACGTTGATTAAAGGCACAGAATAAGTAAGTTCATTGTTTTCAAGGACTCTCAACCTTTTGAAATTATCAAACTTTGGCGGTCATTTTCTCGCTAATTTTACCCTTGACACCTAGCCACCCCATCTTCTTCAATCACAAATATCTCCACTTCTATTCAGGATAAATACATATTATTTTCATCAAAAGCGAGGCAAATGAACAAGCTTTAAGATGATAAACATAACTCCATATGCCCAAAAATTGACGAGCCCCTGATTCCACCGCGTCGTGACACATTTTTGGTTGATTATGTATTGGTAAAGACAGACGTCACAATAACTCATCATTTCCGAGGAGAAAAGTCACCTTCGTAGGACTAATTAAAAATATTGACTCTGTTATACCCTCCAAAATGTTAGGTCAGGAGTAGCAAACAAAATGTTGGTATCCTTTAGCTCTTTTCCCTTGAAAATTTATGTTCAGATTATTTGTGTGGTACCTACAAGATCGGTTTGTAGAAATTGCATGTTCAAATTGAAATATTGCTGAAGTAATTGTGATTTTGACGTCAAAACGTAATCATTTTACCATATTATATAATGTACATATGTACCTGTCCCACATGTCGTAACTCGTAAAGCTCCAAATTCACAGGTGCTGCTATGTAATAGTTTTTATCACACTCGGCGGATCGGTGGAAGGAGTAAGGATGACTCTAGTGATAATCATAATATTGACAATCTGGGTGGTTACCTGTGGCAGACTTTTCGTCTGGTGGATTTTCTGGAACTCTTCACCGGAAGTTGGAGTACAGCTGATGTTCTTTGTCCTGCTCATGACCCACCCCTCGGCTCGGTCACTTGGAGCGACACTGACCCCTCAGGGACACAGCCACAACCGTGGCGTCATCTCTAGGTCGGTCGCCGGCTCACAGCCGCGCGTCTTTCTGCTCAGGATGTCGTGTGTCCTCGGCAGGAGCTGTCAGGGGAACTCACCAGGACTACAGCAGTCGCCTATAGGCCGGAAACAGGTCCCTTCTATCCGATGACCTTGATCAAAGGCTGGTGGTGGTGGGGGTGGTAGTGGGGGTGGTGATGGTAGTGGTGGTGGTGGTGGTGGGGGTAGTGGTAGTGGTGATGGTGGTGGTGGTGGGGGTGGGGGTGGTGGTGGTGGTGGTAGTGGTGGTGGTGGTAGTGATGGTGGTAGTGGTGGTAGAGGTGGTGGTGGTGGGGGTGATGGTGGTAGTGGTGGTAGAGGTGGTGGTGGTGGGGGTGATGGTGGTGTTGGTGAGTGCCAACGGACGACTGGTAGCGGGGGTGTGGACTTGATGAAATAGTTCATTGCTCTTAATTCTTGGAAGACACTCTGTTTGGAGGTATAACTTAGTTCTTTTTGTTGCTGTTACTTTCTTTGTTTGTTCTTTTTCTTTGTTTTTTGTTGTTGTTTTTTTGGGTTTTTTTAGGGGGGGGGGTGGGGTTGCTTGTTGGGTTTTTTTGGTGTTTTTTTTATGCTTTTATTGTTTGTTTGTTGTGGTTGTGGTTTTTTGGGTGGGGTATTTTTGTTTTTGTTTTTTTTTGGTGTTGTTTTTGTTGGTTTTTTGGGGTTGTTTTAATTGTGCGGGTTTTTTTTTTGTTTGGTGTTGGTTTTTTTGTTGTTGGGGGTGGGGGGTGGGGGGGGGGGTATTTTCTTGTCTCGTGGCATCACTTTGTTATTATTATTGATTTTTCTGTATTTGAAACTTTTAAAGGACAGGCAAAAAGAAAAGAGCTATAAAAGATGCAAATTCTTGTTTCTGAACTGTGTGTTATGGTTAGAAATGTGTTCAAACATTCCCTTTGGTCTACTTATCGTGTCAGACTTGTCGTGTGTCTGCTACGTCCTGACAGGGTCAATGTGCGCTCGTGGGGTACAGTGCTGCATTTGAATTTGCTCAGGATTGTCAATCACAGTAGAGGGTGGGGATATACATGTATTACTAATGTAGTCGAAAGACAGCCAGATATTAGTAAGAGTTTGTGGTAAAATTTTGACGTCACATTTCATTCTCTCCCTCCTCCCCAACCCCCCCCCCCCCTCCCCAACCCCCGTGGTTGAAAGAGTGGTGATTGGTTATATAAATGTAAACTATACTCCACGCCCCAGTCGCTATACAATGAATCATTTAGGAGGCTGGCTGATTAGAACTTGCCCATCAGAGTCAAAATTTGGCTGAGGTAGATGCAATTTCCCAGCAGAAATACGGAGATGCTTTGATCTGAACAGACTACACCAGACAGTAATCTAACTCATCGTGCCATACAACAGTTCAGACGCTGGTTTTCCATGTGTCAAAGTGTGGACTTTTTTTCTAACATTAAACAAAATTATTGTGCGCGATACTGGACAAAATGTGTTTTGTGTGCAATTTTTTGTGTGGTGTCCCTTTACTTTTCCATAAAATTTTAATGCAGGTGTATTTACTCACCCATGGACACAACTTAGATCATTTCGGAGGCTTCAAACACTACCTGTCGAAATCAGGGCCTACCCGGGATGAGAGGGATACAACTTTCCAGCAAAACGGCCAAGATACTTGATTTAGACTTGATTTAAATTTCTCTTCAGTAGGAAATCGAACCTGGTTTTCCTGCGGGCGAAAGCGAAATGATTGGCCTCTCACAGACACCGGTTGTGATATAGTTTGTAAAAGAAATCATTAACGTATCGCTACCTCAGAATTACAAAGTTCTTTCTGAAAATTTTGGCCGTTTTGAGTTATTAAAATAAAGGGGTAAAAATCAATGACATTATGTAATATTCTATATTATACTCTATCAAAAATCGTAAGGTTATTCGGAGTCGCTATTATGATATATTATGTTAGGCAGCATGGAGGAATCAGGCTCTCGTCAATTTTTTGGTATGTAGAGTTATCGGTATCATCTTAAAGCTTGTTCACTTGTCTTTATTTAGTTGAAAAAATATCTATTTATCTTGAATACAAGTAGAAATATTTGTGAATGAAGGAAATGGGGGTCACCTGTTTTTAGAGGTAAAACTAGTGAGAAAATAGCCACCAAAGATGAGTTATTTCCTTAGCTTTAGCGTCCGTGGTAACTGAACATTTACATTTTTTGTGCTTTTAATCAACGTTTTTCAGAAAAATCCACTCAGAAATGAGTTTTTTAATGGGCATGAAAGGTGTTGAGCCAAAACACAAAAATGTGATAAACGTTCACAAACCCGCGAAAAAATGGAAGTTTCTTCACTTTGATTATTTTGACGAGAGCCTGATTCCACCACGCTACCTCATATTATATCTATCTTATACTCTATCAAAATCGTAAGGTTATTCGGAGTCGCTATTATGATATTTAAAGAATTGCATTCCAAAAAGCTTAACATGTTGTGAAACTTGCATTTTTTTACGTCAAATTTCTTAAATCTATTAACTGAGCAGTTAGAACCTTGTAGTTCTAAGGTATCGGTCTACTGAAGTTGAAAGGGAAATGTCGAATTAAGAACCAATAGACCAGACAGAGCAGGGGGGGGGGGAGTAAAGAAGTAGGGCGTAGAGTTTTCCAGAAGCCCTCTCTAAACATCCACCCTAAAAAAAAACAAAATAAAAACAACAACATTGAAACAAAAATTGATAAAACAAACACAACAAGTGTACCAGTACCAATCTGTAAACGATCTTTTGGGGGATTTTAATCTGCTTTTGTTGATGAACATCGTGTTTAAGTAGAACATCATCATCGGGTGCCCAACGTCGCTAAAATGTTCCAGACAAGGTGCAGATCACAGTATGGTCAATAATCGGACTTCTCCTTTTGCTCAGGGCATGCACAGCGAATCCATACTGTCATGTTTTGTTTTTGTTGGGTTTTTTTTTCAAATTTGTATTCAAAACCATCGAAAACTGTTTTGTAATACTCAGACTGAACCCATGATAGCCAGTGATTTTTGAACAAATAGTTCAGGAATGAAAATTCTCGGAAACAATCTTCAAATTGCTATAAACGATCGACATATTATTAAAACGTTCGAGCTAAATGAAACTACTGATTTATATTTTTCTCTTGAAAAGCCCAAATTGTACTGACTTTAAAATACTGATCACGAAAAGGATTACACAATCGATTTCTACAATCAGTCGTTCTTCTTTTTTCTTTTTTTTTTTTCAATTTTGAATACGTAAAATTTTAAAAACTTTTTTAAAAATTTGCTGAATTCATTTTACTACAGTTTGTATATTTCATTTCTCTAGTGAAAGACAAATTCACCAGTTGGTGGTTGGTGGGTGCTCTGGTGTAGTTTGCTTCATCTTTCCTATCAAATGTCTACCGTCCTTATCTCTTCTCCCTGCTTATTCTGTTTGTGTTCTCCCCTACGTAAAGCTCTGATCTGCGGCACGTATGACCTAATTGTGTGGCAAAGGCCATAAAGCTCGTACCGAAACTGAACTAAAGAAAAATCGTCCAAAAATAAGCAGTCAGTCTGTGAGGGGTGTATAATTTATGGTCCTTATTTGTGCTGGAAGAAGGATCTGATAGATCTCTTCTGTTCACGTTTGCTGGGGGGTCGACTGTAATCTCCATACTTTAGCCTGAAGGCAAACGAGAAGGTGATTATGTCGAAAGGTTTCTTGCTGGACCGGAAATAGCTGGCAGATTTCTTAACTCTGTACGACAATACCTCGTACTTGGACGCTTTGCTGAACTCTTTGATGCTGAAAGATTCGTCTGTAGGGTCAGCGAGTGTCAAACGCCTGACGTCATAATTCCACGAGCCAATCACAAGCTCGCACGTGGCGCCGGAGTAGGTTTCGACACCACCTAGATCACATTCGACAGTGAGTCGGAGCGGGGTGGACAACTCGACCTTCCCCGAACTGTACACAACAACCTCTTTAGGAGCCAGGCTCTCTTCTCTACGCACCAAATTATACGATACAGTATCCGGCTGCCAGACTGATTTGGCCTTCAGATTGACCGGGCTTACTTCCGATTCCTCGTCGTCCCACTCCAAGCCCGTGTCGTCCCACGACTCTTTCTTCCAGACGACAAATGAGACCTTGTTCTGGATGGTGTCCACGTCAAAGAGAGAGCGGAGACTCATCGACAGAGAAACCTCCACAGGATCCTCAAAGAAAGGGAGGGCTTTCGAGGCCTGGCGAGTGAGCTCATCGACCTTGTCTCTGTACTCGCTATCGCTGGCCTCAGAGCCTGCGGAGAGGGAAATCATCATCATCATCATCATCATCATCATCATCATCATCATCATCATCATCATCATCATCATCATCATCAAC
>NW_004797525.1:627112-628407 GCF_000002075.1 Aplysia californica
GGGGGGGTAACATCACCCTTGAGTGTTTTAGTTTTCAACGTCCCAGACGAGCATTTTCAAAGCATTTTCATGTGTGTGTGACTGCTCCCGTGCACTATGCGTGGAGAGTGAGGAGCTCTGTTGTGCCACTTTTTTATGATTTTAAGTTACGTCACGCTGTCGTGGAAGATGGGCATGACCCTTCAGTTACGTCTGTTTGCCATAGTGAAATACATGTATCCTATTTATAGTGCAGGTACGTCTTCCTTTCCTTTGACACAACATGCAGAATGGGTATAGGCGCCATTTAAACGAAGATGCAAGAATTAATATCGAGGCAGCATGGAGGAATCAGGCTCTCGTCAAAGTTTTGGCATGTACAGTTATCGGTATAATCTTAAAGCTTGTTCACTTGTCTTTATTTGGTTGAAAAAATATATATTTATCTTGAAAACAAATAGAAATATTTGTGAATGAAGGAAGTGGGGGTCACCTGTTTTTAGAGGTAAAACTAGTGGGAAAATAGCCGCCCAAAGATTAGTTATTTCCTTAGCTTAAGAGTCCGTGGTAACTGAACATTTACATTTTTTGTGCTTTTAATAAACATTTTTCGAAAAAATCCACACAGAAATGAGTTCTTTAATGGGCATGAAAGGTGTTGAGCCAAAACACAAAAATTTGATAGAAGTTCAAAAACCTGCGGAAAAATGCAAGTTCTTCACTTTGATTATTTTGACGAGAGCCTGATTCCACCACGCTGCCTCACAAATATAAGTATAATATCTAATATAGTATTAAAATACGTCAGTCTGCCTTGGCACGGTAGAGGTGAGGTACCACCCCCGGCACAATGTACGTCCTGAAATACAGCGTACTGGGTTGTATATATAATATATAATTCTTCTACAACAGCTTTCAACAAATTAATGTAAGATTGCAGTTCTGTGATTTTTAAAAAAGATATACGAGTCACGAAATATTATAATTCTGTTACAATAGCTTTTAAAAAAATTAATTAATTAATGTAAGATTGCAGATCTGCTATAAAGAAGATAATACAGATCTACGCAAAATGACTGAAACTGTTCGCTGTCCTGGTGAGCAGAAATTAGGAGCGGTTGACAAAACTTTTTTTTTTAATGAAAAAGCTTACGTCACGAAATAATTCAAACTCCCAACTAACTACAGAAATTGTTTTTGTTTTTGTTTTTGTAAAGTATTTTACGGCGCTCGCAACTGCATAAGGTCATATGAGCGCGCGGGACACACCTAATATTTTCAGTTGGAAGGAAATTTAGAATTTTACCCGGGTGGCG
>NW_004797525.1:631679-633259 GCF_000002075.1 Aplysia californica
AGAGAGAGAAAGAGAGAGAGTGAGGGAGTTAGTAGTGATTGTGTTGGTATCATGCTATATGTGTGTATGAGTGTGTGCGTGTGTGTGTGTGTGTGTGTGTGTGTGTGTGTGTGTGTGTGTATTTTTGTGCTACAAAAACGGACAGAAGTGGACTGTTCCTTTCTTTGAATGAAGAGATCAATGCACCGTTGTATCCTGACAATGTACTTTCTCTTGTTGAGATGATCTCGACTTCCTCGTTGGGTCTGGTGAAATGGTATGGGTTTCACGCCCCTATCAACACTATTAGGTTATCAAAAAGGCGTGACATCCGAGTTTAACGTCCATCTCCGAAAGGACTGAGCCAAATCGGAATTTCGTGTAAAGTGCCCTTCCCAAGGATACAACGTCGGACCGAGCTGAGGCTCGAACCCCCGACCTAGCAATTTCACGATTTCGGGTCCGGTAGCCTAACCACCAGGCCGTAACAGGCGCCACCTCTTTGGGTCTGCATTATAGAAGAAAATACTCGAAGGTAAGATCAGATCTGATATGGGACAAAAGGGCCTATCTATGGTGGACAAGGAACAATGTGGACGTATAGCATCAAGGCATGGACTGGCCTAGGTATGACAGAGTGTGTGACGACAGATAGCGACTGTAAGCAGTGGCAGGTCATTGCACGTCAACCTCTGAGCTAGAGATGACACCTCCAGGTAATACAATGTCATGTATTATATAGATCATATCTCCGATCGTTGCGATCAGTCCAGTGGGGGGTGAGAGGGGGGGGAGAGGGGTCAGGGGGAGGACACTGGTTTCAACTTCTTCTTTACTTAATTTCTTCTGAAAAAGATAATACAGCATTGTATTGTTTTGCAGGCCACTAGATCTACTGTATGTGAATAAACTATCTAACAGTAGCTACCCAGGTCTCCAACTTCTCTTCGTCCTTGGATGCTAAGTATCACCATCAGCCAGGCCTGTCGAGAGGGGGGTCAAGGGGGGGAAGGATACGGTAGTAAAACACGACGTACGGATAGGGTTAAGAATTTTAAAGTGTGTTAATTTAAAAACAGATATGGAAGATATTTTCACGGTTAAGCAGGAGCTTTTTTTTGGGGGGGGGGGGGTCCGTCTGTGCAACAACTACAGACGTCATCATTATCTAATTAGCGCATGCGCGCACAAAGACGATGATCCAGTAAACGCAGTCATTAATCTGTTTAGGATTTGACAAGTTTCCATCAATTCATTGATTAAGCTTTTCGCGTGTATGTGTTTATGGTGTGGGCTCGTCACATCTCGAACTTTTATGTGATATTTATTGCTCGGGGCAGGCCTTTCTTCTGAGACGTACGCTATCTACAGGTATGTTGGGGAGGATGAAAAATTATGTGATGCGGTGGTGGTGAAGTTGTTGTTGTTGATGTTGTTTTTGCTTTTGTTGTTACTGTTGTTATTGTTGTGGTGGTGGTTGTGGTGGCGGTTTTCGTGGTGATGGTAGTTGTTGTTGTTGTTGTTGTTGTTGTTGTTATTGCCGTCGTTGTTTTTGTTGTTTTTTTGTTGTTATTGTTGTTATTGTTGTGGTGGTGGTTGTG
>NW_004797525.1:633359-639205 GCF_000002075.1 Aplysia californica
GTTGGTACGTAATAGATATGCTACAGTAAAGTGATTATATATGCCTATGTACATTGTATTTGTTGGGTTATTAAATTGCAGGTGAGGGCGGGTGGGGCCGGGGAGAGGAGGGGTCCGAAGGTGATTTCTGCCCCAGGGCCTGACCTGGCTCTCGACGGCCCTGCCATCAGCTCATGACGAATGAACTACCATTATATTATTATCATTGTTGATTTTCTGGAGTGGTTCGGAAAGTCCTTTATTGCAACCTGTTGACCAAATACCTTTGCAAGATCTATGGATTCAAAACACAATTGTGACACGTCGTGGTGAAATCAGGCGCTTGTCAAAATATCGAAATGGAAGAAACAGGCATTTTTCCGCCAGTTTGGCAATTTTTATTGAATTTTTGTTTTTTGAGCCCAACACCTTTTATGCCTGTATAATTGTATAATTTTACAGAAAAACTTTGTTTAAAGGCGCAAAATATGTAGATTTTCAGTTTTCAAGGACTCTTAAGCCATTGAAGTTACATGTATCAAACTTTGGCGGCCAATTTTCTCACGAATTTTACTTCTAAAAAAAAAGCAACCCCTACCTCCTTTAACCACAAATATGTCATCTTCTATACAAGTTAGGTGCGTATTATTTATACCGTGAGCAAGACAAACGAACAAGTTTTAAAATGATACCAATAACTCCACATGTCCAAAAATTGACGAGCGCCTGATTAAACCGTGTTGCGACACATTTATTAACTTGTTCTGTTCTCTGTTCTTTGTACTTCTCCTGTGGATGTCATAAGAAAAAAAATCTACCCGATAGGAATAAACAATATCAGTCAAACTTAGTTGTACCGCCAGCCCCGCTTACGACCATGTTTTGTCAATGTACGAAACAGGACGCCTATATAAACATAGTATTTAAGCCTCTACACCGCCATTCGCCCGCTGTCTGAGTTTCCCGTCTTTATTAAACTACATGTAAAATAAATTCATTCCATGTACCGCAAGCGAACTGACAACCACAGGTACACATCACACACGACGCACGGCACTCACTGGTTGGCTACTTGACAACCTTTCTCACACGAGAAAGACACAGAGATAGAGAAAACTATCGGCTCTGAATACATGTGCATGTAGACCTACATGTATATCAACAACAAAAAACTCTTTTCAAACAAAGATCGCACGACAGAATCACGTAGTGCCTTGACGTTGGGGCAGTTGGAGCTATAAAACTGGGGAGCCCCGTTGAACTGCCAGTCCTACTGTTCCGCCAACTTTATCCTCGCAGTGACTGGAGAGCTTCCATTGCAAATAGCCACCTCCAAAGGATTACATGGGTGTTCTGCCGTGGTCACGCCGGGGTGCACGGAAATGAACGTGCTGATGAACTTGCCAGCAACGCAGCACCCAATACCCGAATCATGCTCGACCCACCAATGGTGATCGCCAGATGCAAGGAGAGCCTTCACCACCAAGAGGAGACAGACTCCCACACCCTCAACACAATAAAACAAAAGTGTGTGAGGGGCACAAGGAAAAAAAGTTTGCCCCGAGGAGTGGTCAGGTGTGTCTCAAACCAGCTCCTCATAGAGACAATTAGCAGGAAGACCCTGGGGTGGACGCTGGAAAGGAGAGATGAGCAGCTATATGGACAGGTGCCGCCTGCTATGACTCTAGCTCTGGATCCAAGTAATCTAAGTATCCTCACACCAAGTAAGGCGGTATAAATAACGAGGTTTGACTTTAAATTCATAATCCCAAAAATGTCTTCACACAAAAAAAGAACAAGAACCACAACTGCTTCTCAAACGGCAAGTTTAATGACTGCAAACATTTCTATGGCCACCATGCACAAGGGCCATCACATGAGCTGTTGTTTTACTCTATTCAGCATCTTTGCTTTTATTACTAGAAAGATATGATGTAAAACTTTACTAAAACAAGATAATATGATGAATGCAGCTATTTCCTATGATGATTCATTTGAAAACACCTCTCTCCCTCCCCCTCCCCCTCCCTCTCTAACCTCTCCGTACCCTGCTGCATGGTAATGCTGAGTAAGTATTACGTTTCATCACAAACATTACTGGCCCTCTGAACGACTGAAGAATGATAAGATATATTATGGGTACAACAAAGTCTTTGAAAACTTGCAGATGAGTACCCAAACTATTGAATTTTTCGTCGACACAGTGAAATCATTATAACACTGATTCTGATTTTGATTGAGGAGTAAGGCATATCTCCATGAAGTGCCTACAAAAATAAATTCTCTCAGTGGAAGAAAAGAGCAATGTAAAATTAATGTTTCTGTTGAATTTCATTCTGTGACCTTCGTAACATGTCCCCAGCAAATCATTCCACAGTTTTATTATCTGTTTTATTTATTTGTCTACACGGTTGGGATTATCACAGACGATACATATCTATAACTGCTATCCCCCACCCCACCCCACCCCACCCCCACCCCACCCCCACCCCTTCTTCGCAAAAATCACTTCAAAGTCCATCTACATATAACTTATAACCAGTCCTGTTGTACCTACGCAGTCCCATCTGCATATAACTTATAACCAGTCCTGTTGTACCTACGCAGTCCCATCTGCATATAACTTATAACCAGTCCTGTTGTACCTACGCAGTCCCATCTGCATATAACTTATAACCAGTCCTGTTGTACCTACGCAGTCCATCAGTTCATCAATCCAGTGAGGCTGGTCTCTCTCACTCTAACAGTTTATGGCAAAATGTGAGTCACAATACTGGTAGAAGAATAATAGTAATAATACTGAAGTAAAGAGTTTAGACACGATACCCTTTTTAAGATACAATCAAGTGCAAGACATTTATAAGAAATATTTCTCTATATTATCAAGTAGGAAATGAGACGGAAAACAGAACAGCAATAATACCTCAGAAAAAGAAATAGACTAACAGAATGCAGCATCAACATTCCAGAACCAAGCAAAATTCTGTTGTTTCTAACAAGAAGCCGTTACAAAAATTTTACAAAAAAACACTCACCAACGATAACGTTAACATTATGATAATGGTACAATGACAGAATTTCCTTTGCTTAAATGTGAAATGCAAAGACAACTTTTGTACAGTATAACATAATAATCAATGATACAGTTCTAAGACTAGATGAAAATATACATCACAACCAATTACAGTAGGAGATGCTTCGATAACCTCCATGGAAGAGGGTCAGATCAGCACTGAAGAGAATGAAAACTTTTGTGCATGAACAAGGGTAAGAAAAAAAATCCTTATTAAAAAAACAGCCTAAAACTGTAACATCTGCAGAAAGTTTGTGAGTAGCATCAAAGGCGATACCAACAAAATGTAAGGCTACTACAGTCACGGACTAAGTAACAACAGTAACGACCAAACAATATCATCAGTTCATCTGACATAAACAATCATAGACATACAAAAATCCATGGAGATCCAAAAAAATCTGTTATCACAAAGGAGTTGAAGAGCTTAAACCATCACAGCCAGCAGTGAACCTATTTTTTTAAAAACCATATAAAATATAACACAGTATTGAGAAAAGACAGCAGTGTTGTTACTGACGCTGCAAGTTACACGGGTCCGAGGCAGCAGTTTCCACCGGATAATAACAACACTCAACGTACGGGGACTTTGCTTGTTGGAGTAAAACACATGCACATCGACACCATAATGGTCATTCAGTGCAGCAATAAAGTTAGACGGATAGACAGAAACAACAGAGGTAAGGAATAAAGTAGAACCTACCGGTGGTGTTCTCCAACCACCCACTACCTACAAGGAGAGGTAGTTTTAAAAGAGTAATGATGTACCAAAAGACCCCTCAAAATGCCCTTTAACATAATAAGAACATTTTTTTTTAAAGAATAGTAGTCAACATATAGTTTACAAAAGTGTTATAATTTTTTTTGTAAGTAACAATATTCACACCTATGCTGGGATCACCACATAAAAATAGCTGAACTTCTTGAGATTACTCAAAACCAGTATTGAGGCAGCTGAAATTTCAGCATTTTCTCAACATGTTTAAACTCTAGGTCATGTGATCTCACCATTTCAAGTGAGAAATTTGACATGAAGGAAGCAATTGCCTCCATAGACATTTAGACATCAGTCAACAACCAACTACTTCCCCTGCCCTCCCTCCTACGTAAAATCCGGGGTATAAACCCACACCTGGAGGACAAAAAAATGTTTTAAGATAGAAAGAAAACAAACCAAAAGGCATCTGATAAATGTGAAACAAGAAATCACTGAACAATCGTCTATTTTTATCACTTGTGGTGTGAATAATTCTCTAAACAACAAAACAGCAGTAAAAGAATTCCCCAGTCATTGAAACTTTTTTATGAAATAATGAAATAATAGTTCATCCCTCAATATCTGACGATGATCAAATTTTCTGTGCAAACGAGTCTATAAACCGGCCTCTCTGCCTCCTGTCTTTGTACACCACTCTGTCGGGTCAAAACTTGTGATCACATCATCTGAAAAACTAGTTTAGGGTTTTATGTACAGGAAAAGTGATGATACATAAGACTTTAGTTTTTGGCTGGCTCGTATATGCCCGTGCCGAAATCTCCTTGCCTGGCAATCTTATCTGTCTCCAGATTGCCGAAGGCGTCAGATTTGGCCCGGTTCGTGCGGAAGGTCTGTATGTGTGGCTTCGCCTGGGAATAAAGCAAGAACGAGATATGGCACAACAAAGAAAGTGTTGGATTGGAATCTACTATTCACGTAGAAACACGCAGACACACTTCTCACACATTCATCCACTTAGTCCACACATTTAGGTATAATGAAATGCACGTCGATATGATTACAGTTAATAGGAGCATGTTGCCATGAAACAGTAGAGCAAACGAACAAAAGTAACACCAGACAGATATATGAAAAAGTACTCCGACAACACATGTACAAGCATGCATGCACACATAATGCACACACATGCACACATGCCCGCACACATGTTCAGACACACACACACACACACAGACAGACACACACACACACACACGCACACACTCCCTCTTTCACACACATATCATGTACACATACTCAGACACACAAGCTTACAACACACATACATACACGCACACACACAAACACACATACACACAAACACACACACACACCCATATACACACAAACTCAAACATATGCACACACACACAAACACACACACAAACACACACACATACATACACACACACACACACAAACACACAAACACATACACACACACACACACACACACACACACACACACACACACATATACACATAAACACAAACACACACACAAACACACACACACACACTAGAAAAAGTCAAGCGGAAATACAAATTACACTTACTTAAAATAATGAATATCTTTCTGTCTACTTACAGATTCTGTGAATCTGGCCAGTTGAAACACAATTAGGTCACATAATAAAGGCTGAAGATCATAGGCGTTACAAGAGACGAACAAACACGAAAAAGAAGGAGGACGATAAGGACGACAGATTTTTCTTTATTACAGAAAAGAAGGAGCAAACCACCCCAGAGCACCCGCCGCCAACCACCCACAGTACACTCACAGATTTGGTGAATCGGGGCAGCTGCCACAAGGGTGCGGGCTCCACAGGGTTCTGGTAAGTCCTCAGCAGGGAAGCCCGGGTCTCATAGATAATGCCAGTGCCGCGAGAAGCCTGCCAAAGACACAGATCCCAACGGTCAACTCTGATCTCTCCTCTGTCACAACGGGAGCCTCAACAAATTAATGTCACAGCTCCGCTCATAAACATGTGAGGATAATAATAATAACAACAACAACAAAATCATAATAATAATAAT